>NC_058131.1:81427344-81450283 GCF_016433145.1 Gracilinanus agilis
ACACATACATATATATATATATATATATATATATATATATATATATATATATATATATAGCCAAGACAACCCCAAATGGGATCATGAAGACTCAGAGAAATGAAACGACTGAACAGCAATGACAATGTTGCATTAGCTTAAGGGAAACCATATCACATGGTTAACAATGCCCTCTTAATCAAATGTGAGCAAGATGTAGGTGACTAGGGGTTCTGTCTCAGGATGAAAAATTTATTTTTTAATAGAAAATTTCATTTAATTAATTAATTTGGAGTATTTTTTCAGGCTTACAAGATTCATGTTCTTTCCCTCCCTTCCCCTCACCTCCTTCCATATAGCCAACGCCAGGATGAAAAATTAAAATAGCAATCACAGACCTAACCTGGGCACATTTCCTCTCATCCCACCCTCTAGTCACTCAGTAGCATCTAATCTTTTGGCAGTCTGGGCACTTCGTAATATTTTTGGATGAACTTGCCTGATGGTTAAATCCCAGGTGGACCCTGCTCTTTACAGTATCCCTGACCCATCTTAAAAAAATTGCTAGTTAAGGTTCTGCCCTAAAGCCCTGTGTCCCTGAGTCTTTCCTTTCTCAATACTGTATACTTTAGGCAAAATCATAACATTTATAACCCTTCCATATTTTAAAATAGGGGCAATTATGTCCAAGGCTCTCACACCACAGCAAATCCAGTGACTGGTTCTGCTCTAAATCCTGTATTGTATATAGATCGGAGCTCAGCCACCAGATAGACCATTAGAACCATAAACTACAAATTAATCTCCTTAAAAAAATGTTCCGTGTGAATTCTTCATCTGCCCTCTGAGTTTGGATTTGATGACTCCAGGCTTCCTTGGAGAAAGTCAATGAAACAATTAAATCTCTGCCCATTTTTTCTAGTCCTGATCTCACACAGTGTTAAAAAGGCTTGCGCCTCACTTTTCACACTCAGGCCCTGTTAATAATTAATGTTCTTTCCTTCTTTGTTTCTTTCTTCTTTAACGTTTGGCTCTCATAAAAACAGGGAAAGTACTTGGCGTCTTGCTTAGCTCTCAGAGTGGCATTCTCCACATCTGTTTAAACATTAGTCCCATTTCTGCCAACAGTTGGGCGTTGAAGAAATTTTCTTCTCTTTGCTTTAGCAAGGGCTCCATTTGGAAGGTGGGTCAATCTTTGTTTTTTTTTTTTTTAAGTCTGTTCTCCTTGCTAGAAAGTAGCTATTTCTCCTGGCTTCCTTTCTCCCAGGCCCTGGTCCCTGCCCATCACTCCCTGATACTCTCAAGAGTCTATGTCAGTCTTGACCATCAGGGTGATGGCTTCTAAGGATGGCTACCCAGAGACAGGGATGGTGCTGAAAGGTATTTGACTTCTCAGTTTTACAGCTCAGTGGCAGAACTGTGAAGTGACCTAGCAGACAGCTGAGGTGTTATTTCTCTTTCCTCTGAATGAACCAGAGGCATTCTGTGAGAAGGGTAAGCAAGGGAGAAAGTCAGCAGTGATGATGGGGATGGGGGTGGGGAGGTGTGAGGCTCAGAGCCATCAGACAGGATTTTTATTTCCTTCTTTTTCTTGAGTGGAATTAGATACTTACCTCCAAGGCCCTTACCTCTTCCTCCTGAAGCCCCCTCAACTGAAGACTTGACTGCCAGCAAGTTGTGACCACCACACAGAGAGAACTCATTCATTCCTTCATTCAATAATCACTTATTCCATACCAGGTACAAGATGTCTTAAGACTACTCCATGCAAGGCACTGTGCTGAGGCTCAGGATCCAAATGGAAGAAATAATTTTCATTTTTGTAGCCCCAAAGCACTTCTCTTATAACACTCATAAAATAGGTAGAATATATATGTGTGTATATATATATATATATATTTTATATTTATATTCTTCTCTCTCTCTCTCTCTCTCTCTCTCTCTCTCTCTCTCTCTCTCTCTCTCTCTCTCTCCTCCCTCCTGCTGTCCTAGAATCAATGCTATGTATTGGTTCCAAGGCAAAAGAGTAGTAAGGACTAGGCAATGGGGGGGTTAAGTGACTTGCCCAGGGTCACACAGCTAGGAAGAGTCTGAGCCATATTTGAATCTAGGACCTCCTGTCTGACTCAATCTACTAAACAACTTAGCTGCCCCTAGGTAGGTAGTAGAATATAATTTTTCCCTCTTTAAAATGGGGCCACTTGGGCTCATAAGAGTTCAATTCGCTTCCCTTGTGTGAGAGAATCAGAATCCCCGAAATGGTATTTGAACTCTGGTTCCTTGAAATCAAATCCAGCTTTATATACACACTATACCATTCTGATTCACTAATACAGTCATCCTCTCCCACCAGAGCAGGCAAAAGCTAGAGTAATGCATATGGCCAGAATGAGTTCTCTTCCAGGTTTCTGGGCAGCCAGAGACATATGCTCTTAGTTATTTTCTTTCTGATTCCCGGTCCTTAGAGGACCCTGCCTGATGAGGTGGGCTCTGGAACATCCTGGCCATTGGCTGAATCTTACCTGAGCCCTTGCAAGGGAACCTTGGCAATGGGCCTTCAAAGAATTCATAGGAACCCAGATATGGACCTTTGTTTTCAAGCGCTGAATCATTCCTTATTCCTCTCTATTTCCCCCATGTTGTCTAGAATTCCTAGAGAAGGTCCATATAGTCTAGCTAAAGCCAACATGATATTAAGAGCATCTTAAGATAATAATCATAATAACCAAAATTTATATAGCCATATTATATGTGGAGAGTCACATTCTATGCACTTCCCAATTATCATCTTGTTTCATCTTCACAATAACCCTGAGATGTAGGTGCTATTAAGTTTTTAAATGCTTACCTTCTATCATAGTATCAGTTTATTTTAATAACCCTTACTTTCTGTCTTAGAATCAATACTGTGCATAGGTTCCAAGGCAGAAAAGTAGTAAGGGCTAGGCAATGATTTTCCCAGGATCACCCAGCCAGACAGTGTCTGAGGATGATTTGAACCCAGCTCTTCCCAGCTCTAAGCTTGCTGCTGTATCCATTTAGCCACCTAACTGGCCCTATAGGTGCTATTATTATTCCTATTTTACAGATGAGGAAACTGAGGCAAGTAGTAGTTACGTGACTTGCTCAGGGTCACACAACTAGAAAGTCTCTCAGGTGGATTTGAATTCAGATCTTCCTGACTCCAGATCCAGCACTCTATCCACTATACCACCTAGAATACATAAGAACTGCAAGACTGTGAATTTAAATTAAAGGTTCTCTCCTGAGCCCAAAGGGACCTAAGTGGGCTATTTAGGAACAGAATGACTGTGGTTATTTAGCTGCACACAAGTCATAGCCCTTGAGGATTGGTAGCCTCCTCTATAAAATGTGGGCAATCTTCTTTTTCCTCCCTGTCTTACAGGACTCGTATGATCATAGATGAATGAACCCTCCACGGTCATCTGTTCCAACTCCCTCATTTATCAATGAAGTTTAGAGAAGTTAAATTACTTAGCCAAAGTTTGAAGGTAGTAATAAAGCTGGGATTGGAACCTAGATCCTCTGACTCTAAATACAGCACTCTTTCTCCTGCATCATGGTGCCTGCTTTATAAGGAAAGCACTTCAGAAGTTTTAAAGCACTGTAATAATGTGATCCTCTGTTTTAGAGATAACAGTGTAATATAGAGTTTCGTTTTTGTCTTTGTACTCCCAGAGCCTAGAACAGTGCCCAGCACATTTATTAATACTTTAGTGCCTGGCGTGTTTATTAATGTACATAGAACTATCAAATACTGACTGATCAGTTAGTTGGTAATCTTATTAATGACCATGATATTAGATTTGGATTTCAGTCTCAGCTCTTCTAGTTTCTAAGTCTGGGAAACTCAGTTGTCTCATCTTTAAAATGGGGAAAAGAATGTTTTTTCTGTGTCTATTTTGTAAGCTGTGTATGGGGAAGAGATTTTACAAATGTTAATGTACTAAGAAAATGGGAGCCCGGAGTTTTTTTGCTCACATTTGCAGAACCCTGCATTCACTTCTCACTTAGCACATGATGATCGTAACTTCCCCAAGAAAGGGAAATGGGCACTTTGGGGTTGGAAAGGGAATTTGTATCCCTAACAGAGATGGACACAAAAATCTCCCCTTGTGACCTAGCATTGTCCAGACACTATTTAACAACTGACTTAGCAGCAGCTTGGATACACAGTGAGAGGGGCCCATCTCTCTGGCAGGGAGAAAGGGGCCTTTATTGGCCCCTGTTGGGGGCAAGTGGCAAAAAGTCATGGTCCTCAGTGTTTACTGAGAAAGTCCTGGTGGAGGCCGGGCATTCTGCCTGGGATGGCAAGCCAGGGATTAAGAGCTTTGTGGGACATGTGAACTCCACACAGTGCAAATATTTGTATGATTAAAACTTAGCAAACTAGGATCTGCAACCCCATGAGACAAACCCAACAGACACAGCTGTGTTTGTGGCTCATTCCGAGAAGCTCTGTTAGCAATCCCACAGCCAGATGAATGGGGAAAACTTTGGGACATCAACGCAAAACAATTCAAACCAGTTCAACAAACATTTATTAAGCATCTACTTTGAGTTCAGTTCTGGGGATGCAAAGCTTAAAACAACATAGTCCCTGCCCTTAAAGGGCTGATAGTTTAATAGACCCCTATTTGACTCATCTTTCAAGCCTCAAGACCTTGGTTTCTTCCCATTGTACAGATGAGGAAACTTGCCCAAAGTCACCTGACTTCGAAAAGAGGGAGAGCTGGAACTTTAACTCAAGTTTTATGAATACAAGACACATATTCTTCCTGCAAAAGTGCAATAACTCCCAAGAGTTGAGACCTGAATCTGGGCTTAGACTTCTAAAGTTGTCATGGCTCAGTAGTCAACAAAGTTATTTCTGACACAAGCCATTAGGTGACTCAGTGGATAGAGAGCCAGGTCAGGAGATAGGAGGTCCTGGGTTCAGATATGACCTCAGCCACTTCCTATCTCTGTGACTCTGGGCAAGTCACTTAACCCTGTTTGCCTTAGTTTCCTCATATGTAAAATCAGCTGGAGAAGAAAATGGAAAGCCATATCAGTATTTTTGCCAAGAAAACCTCAAATGGGGGCACAGAGAGTCAGACACGACTAATCAACTGTTTAGTTGATTAACTAATTATTAAATCTTGTTAATTAATTAACAAGATTTGGACAAGACTGAAATGACTGAACAAAAACCAAACCTTCTGAAATGTTTTATTCTCTGATCCTTCTTTCTAGATAAGTTCTCAGCAACTATTTCCCTTCTGTCTAGATCAGTGCTTAGGAAAATCAAAATTCCTAGGATAGGAGCCGAAATATTTAATAATATCTTCTATTGCTACCAGAAAAAAGATTACAAAGCACTATCCTGACAGCATCCTTTATGAGGGAGGAAGAGCAAATGTAGTGGAAAGAACCTAGAATTCTGAGCCAAAAGATATGCTTCCATTTACCACTTATGTGACCTTAGGTAAATTATCTCACCTATCTGGACCTCAAAATGTCATCTTTAAAATGAGGGGAAAGATGACTTTTTCCCATTGTACAGATGAGGAAACTTGCCCAAAGTCACCTGGCTTCTAAAAGAGAGAGAGAGTAGGAACTTTAACTCAAATTTTCTGAATACAAACAAATATTCTTCCTATAAAATTGCAACAACTCCCAGTAACTGAGACCTTAGGCTAGAGAACAGTAAGACTAGAGAGCAGACAACTAGTCACTGTCATATATCAAAAATGCACACTGGACTAAAACAATTGTTCTCTAGTTTGCATTATACTTGCCTATGAGTGTGTCCCATGTTGTTTTGTTGTTCAGTCATTTTGGCCATGTCTATTTTCTTAGTGACCCCATTTGGGATTTTCTTGACAAAGTTTTGGGAATACCATTTCCTTCTCCATCTCATTTTACAACTGCAGAAACTGAGGCAAAGAAAATTAAGTGACCTATCCAAGGTCATACAGCTAGCAAGTGTCTGAAGCCAGATTTAAACTCAGGAAGATGTTGTACTGACTTCAGGCCTGGCACTCCTTTCACTTAACCACCCAGCTGCTTATCCTTTTCATGCTACTAGAATGCAATATTAAATAATAAAAAGAATGTAATATTCATGAAGGCAGCAACTGAAGAATTGAACAATGTGCTTCTTCTAGTAGCAACCCAGAACACAAGAGGTACTTAATATTCAGTGAAGGTTCACTGTCAACTGGAAGAAGATCCATAGGTTCATGGTTTTGTCACTAGAAGAAACTTCAGGGGTCATTTTACTTAGCCCCCTCATTTCAACAGTCAAGAGAATGGGCCATAGAGATATGAAGTGGGCACAGAAATAACAAGTCCTTCACTAAAGAGGGTTAAGCAGAGCCTTGAATGCTAGGTTGGCAACGAAGTGGCATAGTAGTTTGAGTGCCAGGCCTGGAATTAAGAAGACCTATATTCCTATTCCAATCTGACCTTAGACACTTAATAGTTATGTGACCCTGAGTAAGTTACATAATCATGTTGCCTCAGTTTCCTCATATGGAAAATGAACTGGAAAAGGAAATGGCAAATCACTCTAGTATCTTTGCCAAGAAAACCCCACGTGGGGTAACAAAGAATCAGAGATGACTGAACAACGATCAATAGCAAGGATCAAGAGAGATGGAGAAGTAAGCCAAGAGCAATACTGGCAAAATTATCACTTTGTATTCCCAGATAAGTAAATATAAAGAATGGCTCAAACAGGCTCAGAGAAGAGACCAATCTTGTGATGGATTGTGAGAAGCCTTGAGAGCTAGGCTATAGAGTTTGGGTATTAATGCTAAGGCATTTGTAGAACTCTTTCAATGATTTACATATATTATCCCATTTGATCCTCACAACAGTCTTCTAAGGTGGACACTACTGTTGTTGTCATTTTACAGATGAGAAAATTGAGACTTAAAGAGATTAAGTAACTTGCCCAGGGCCACACGACAAGTATGTATTTAATAAGGCAGGGTTCGAACTCAAATCTTCCTGTTTTCAAGTTTAGGAATTTGTCCACTAAGCTACCACAATCCCAAGGTGGCTAGGAAATGCAATGATTTCATTCATTCAACAAATACCCGTTAGGTATCTATCATGGTGAAGATTGTTCTAGGCTCTGGGAGTGATGACAAGACGAGTGAGTCCTTGGGCTGCCCACAGCCTATCACTAGTAGATTTTGAGTAGAGAAATGGCATGATAAAGGCTTTCAAGGTGTTCTGTGCAACAAAGATTAGGGAGGAGGATGCCGGAGAGAAACTAGTCAGAGGATACTGCAGTAGGATAGAAAGCCAGGTGGTAGGTACAGTGGATAGAGTATTAAGCCTAGAATCAGGAAGATCTAAGCATAAATCCAGCCTTGAACCTTTATTGCCTGTAAAGCAATAAGGCAAGAATTAAGCTCTCAGTTTTCTCAACTGTAAAATGTTTTTTTGTTATTGTAATTGATTTATTTAAGTATTTTTCCATGGTTATCTGATTCATATTCTCTCCCTCTCCTTTTCCCTCCCCCCTCCAGGAGCTGTCAAGCAATTCCACTGGGTTATACATGTATTATCATTTAATACCTATTTCCATGTTATTCATTTTTGTAATAGAGTAATCTTTTACAACCAAAACCCCAAATCATATACCTGTATAAACAAGTGATAAATCATATGTTTTTCTTCTGCATTTCTACTCCCACAGTTCCTTCTCTAGATGTGGACAGCATTCTTTCTCGTAAATCCCTTAGGGTTGTCCTGGATCATTGCATTAAAATTAATAGCAGTCTATTACATTGGATCATCCCACAATGTTTCACTTACTGTGTATAACGTTCTCCTGGTTCTGCTCATTTCATTCAGCATCAGTTCATGGAGGTCTTTCTAGTTCAAGCAGTTCAGTATTGCTTATATCACAATATAGTGTTCCATCACCATCATATAGCACAATTTGTTCAGACATTCCCCAATCAAGGGACAACCCTCAGTTTCCAATTTTTGCCACCACAAAGAGCGCAGCTATAAATATTTTTATACAACCATTTTTTTATTATCTCTTTCAGGTAGAAACCCAATAATGGTTTCTGGATCAAAGGGCATGCATTCTTTTAAAGCCCTTTGGGCATAATTCCAAATCATCTTACAGAATGCTGTGATCAATTCACAATTCCACCAGCAATGCATTAGTGTCCCAATTTTGCCACATCCCCTCCAACATTTATTACTTTCCTTTACTATCATATTGGCCCATCTTAAAATGGGGGTTGTAATAAGACCGAGCTCCCAAGGTTGTTATGAGGAACAAATGAAGTAATGTTTTCAGAGCCCTTAGTAGTGTCTGACACCTAAGAAGTATGTAACAAATGCTTATTTTCTTTCTTCCTACATACATAAGGCAATAATGCTGTTAGTTTAGAAGTGAGTGGTTGAAGACAGAGAATAGAACTGGCTACAGTAACCAAAGGTGATACAGTAAGTGTATCTTCAGTATTTAGTTTTGTTTTTAATTCAATAACCTGCTTCCTATTGTTTCTCATTCATTCTACAATAGTTACCACCTTTATTTCATCTTCAGCTTTTTATTTCTACCAGCCAAGGGTTCTTTAAATGAATCCTAGATTAGGTCAGAAAACCTAGATTTGTAAAAAAAAAATGTCAGGGAACCTGGACTCAAATACCTGCTCTCTTGCCAGTTCCAGTCACCAGATATATCTCCTCTTCTTTGGGTCTCATTTTTCTTAACTTTAAAATAAGGAGGGTGGCCCTTATGATCTTCAAGGTCTCCTCTTCCTCTGAAATTCTGTGATCTGATGGCTTCACCTCAACCAGCTTCCTGCCCAGGTAAAGAAGATAATACCCAATAAGGCAATCCACACCCTGACCAACATTGCTCCTTCCCTTCTCCATTTTGCCCTTAGGATTTCTCTCTTCTTCCGTTGTCCTTAAGTTCCTTTTGTTCTCTGTTGCCTCACCTTATCCTTATTCTTCTCTCCAACCAGAAATAACTCTTTAAACATGTTTCCAACCCCATCCCACTTTCCACTCATGAGTGTACATGAAAAAGAATGTGGAGGTGCATTTGTGTATGATTATGTTCTCTACCATTCTTTCCCCTTATTTCTCTACTCAAGCACTGATTCAAGCAGTCACCACTGTATTGAAATAACAAGGGATGAGGAGCTGGAGGAGTTAGGTCTTATTGCATCTTCATTTTGTCCTGATACAGAGCTGTCAAGGGCTAGTCTTTAAAGGCAGGAATTGTTTTGAATGTAGTGCCAGCAATAATCTCTTATTCTCTGACTCACTCACTGGGTGAGCCCCACAGGGTTTTAGGATTTTTTTTTCATTTTGTTGGCTTAGATCTTTTAAAGCTTGGTCCCCCACAAAGCCAAAGAACAGTAGTGAATAACCTGATTAGAGCCCAGTGAATTTCCACTGATGAGCATTAACAGATCTGATTCAACAGTATAATTTTGGGGCACAAGGAATTGAGATCAAAATCATGAAATAATATCTAGTGTTTAGTCTTGGACAGGGTACAAAAGAGACGAACTGAATGCCACCCCAAATTCGGCGGGTAATTATAAGGAATATCACATAAAAATGAGGGCATAGAAAATAGGTCAAATTGTAAACTCTTCCTGAAACAAGGAAAGGACAGGGGTCTCACAGCAGCCAGTCTGCTGGAGTGATGAGGTTGAATTGGGAAATATATATATATATATATATATATATATATATATATATATATATAGTCACCTATCTGTGATAATGAAAAGGAATGCATAGTGTCATAGAAAAGTCAAAAGGATATGGGATTTAAAATGACAAAACCCTGTTTCAAAGACTACCAGTTCAGCCAATTAATCAATGACTCAATCAATAAATATGTACTTAGGCAAGGCCCAGATAGAAGCATCAGAGAGAACTCAAACATCTCTGAGAATCCTCTCCAACCTTAAAATAATGATTTAAAGTTAATACTGGAGTGGCAGAAACAACACAGATATGAGTTGAGGTAATTTTCCTATAGAAGACAACTTGTAATTTATGCAGAATGGGTCTTTCTCACTTCGGTGAGAGAGCAACACTGCTTGTAGCAAGGATACAGCAAGGAGCACTGGGACAAGCCACTAGCAAGCCCAACACACGCACGCGCGCGCACGCACACACACACACACACACACACACACACACACACTCATTCACAATGCATGAGGTTTTGAACCCAGGCCCAAACCAATTTTGGGGCACCAAGACCCTGCTAAGCCAAAAGCAAAGCACCCTCATGCCCACCCCCTTGAATTTCCAAGCCCCTGTGCCAGTCTAAGGGGAGGCCCTGAACCCTAGCACAAGGTTGCTCATTGTGCACCTGATACTGTATGCCAATAGCAGGTCCTGAGGGAGGCTGAACCAGCAGTGGGAGGTAGCGTCAAGAGCTCTCATTCCACAGGCCATTGTCCAACTTAGAAGAACTAAAACTTATAGACACCCAGCACTAGATCTGAGTAGCATCAAGAAAAAACTGAAGTTTAAGAGAGTGCTCCCTGTACCCTGAGAATAAAATCCACGATGAAGATAAAAATGAAAGTCAATAAAAAGCCTGGGAAATGAGAAAACACCAAACAAACAAAAAAACAATAAAACATAGAAATTTATTTTGGAAACAAGGAAGAGCAAGGCACAATCTCAGAAAGGGACAATGAAATCTAAACAGCTGCATAAAAAACTTTAAAAAAAAATGGTAATTGGTCTCATGTCCTGGAAGGGCTCAAAAAAGATTAAAAGAAAAGAAATGAAAGTAATGCAAAAAAGAGTAAACAGTTTGGAGATGAAAGTACAAGAAAATATTGAAGAAAACAGAACTTTTAAAAGCAGAATTGGTCAAATGAGAAAAAATGTACAAAATCCAATGAATAAAATAATTTCTTAAAAAGTACAATTGGTCAAATGGAAAAGGAAGGAAAACAAAAAAGGGTGAAAAAAGGGATTGTAATTACAGAAGAGGAAGGGAGATGTAGAAAGGGGTAAATTATCTCACCTGGAGATGTGTGAAAAAATATTATAATGGAGGAGAGAATGAAGATAGTGATAGGTAATGCATAAACCTTACTTTTATTGTAATTGGCACAAAGCAAAAATAACAATCATACTCAATTAAGTATAGCTGCTTCTCTTTCCCTATAAAGTAGTAGAAGGTGAAAAATAAAAGGGGAGAGAAGGAAGGGTGAATTGTTTTTTTTAAATAAAGTGAAACACTTGTGAGGAGGGGAAGAGTGAAAGGAGAAACAGAAGGATAAAAAAAGAAAAGAAAATGGAGAGGAAACACAATAATCATAACAAATATTTTAAAAATCTAATAAGAAACTAAATAATCTAATTCTAAAAAAGAGTTGGGTCAAAGAACAAATCAAAAGAACAATCAATTTCATCAAAGAGAATGACAACAATAAGACAACATATCAAAATTTATGAGATGTAGTTTAAGCAGTACTTAGGGGAACATTCATATCTCAAAAAACTTATGTCAATAAAATAGAGAAAAAAACAATGAATTGGACATGCAACAAAAAAATACTAGAAAATTTTAGAGCAAATTTACTGATAAAGGCCTCATTTCTAAAATATATACAGAAATCAATGAAATTTATAAAAATACATGTCTCCAGTAGACAAATGGCCAAAGGATATGATGAGGCAGTTTTCAAATAAAGAAATCAAAACTATCTGTAATCATGTGAAAAATGTTCTAAATTACTTTTGATTAGAGAAATGCAAAATAAAACATTTCTGAGGTGCCACCACATATCTACCAGATTGGATAATTTGACAGTAAGGGAAAGTGATACATGTTAGAAGGGATATGGCAAAATTGGAACACTAATACATTGTTTGTGGAGTTGTGAACTGATCTAACTGTTCTGATGGGCAATTTGATCCAATGATGGAACTCCAATGTTTAACCCCAAAAGATCAATAAAAGGGAAAATAATCTATTTTCACAAAAATTTTTGTAGCAGTTCTTTTTCATGATAGCAAAGAACTGGAAATTGAGATATGTCCATCAATTGGGGAAATGGCTGAATAAATTGAGTTATATGATTCTGATGTACTACAAAAGAATGATGAGCAGAATGATCTCTGAAAAACCTGGAATGACCTGAATGAACTGATGTAGAGTGAAGTAAGTATAACCAGGAGAATATTGTACCCAGTAACAGAAATTGTGTATATATACAGCATTCCAATGGTCCAAGACAATTCTGAAGGACTTAAGTCAAAGAATGCTATCTACCTCCAGAGGAAAAACTGATGGTTTCTAAATGCAGGTTAAAGCATACAATTTTTCACTTTATTTTATTCATCTATTTATAAATATTTATTTTTATTTA
Organism: Gracilinanus agilis; assembly: GCF_016433145.1. Lineage (NCBI taxonomy): Eukaryota > Metazoa > Chordata > Mammalia > Didelphimorphia > Didelphidae > Gracilinanus > Gracilinanus agilis. Next base: position 81,439,725 of record NC_058131.1, read on the forward strand.
TTTTATATTGGAATTTTTGTTTTATATGAGTGTTCTCTCACAAAAATCACCACTATGGAAATATATTTTACATGATGTAATGTCTGTGTGTGAGAAGTGTGTCTTGCAGGCACCTGGCCCTGGCCAGACCTATCAGCTTCCCAATATTCCTGTTATTACAAACATAACAATGATCATACATATCTGAGGTCAAACTATTTACTATCTCAGAGAAGTGGGGAGTTGAAAAAGGGAAAGAAACTATTTGGATCTTATAATTTTGGGGGAAATTTATGGAAAATTGTTATTAAATATGATTGGGAAAATAAAATATGAAAAAATAAGCACTTATTAAGCACCTGATATGCATCAGGTACTGTCCTGAGTCTGTGGACAAAAATAAAAGAAAGCAGATAGTCTCTGCCCTGAAGAAGGAAACAGTGAAATAGGAAGAGACAAGTAGGTGGAACAGTTGGTAGAGTGCTAGACTTGAGGTGAAGAAAACCTGAGTTCAAATCCTGCCTCAGACACTCACATATAGACCCATTATTTCTTATTCTGGTCAACTTCCAGTTTGTAAGCTTCCTCCACCAATGCAAATTGACAATTTATTTTCTGTTAGTCTTAGTAACTTGCCTGAGGGAACTAAATGAGTTGCCCATGGTCTTACAGGTAGCATACATCAAAGGCAGAACTTAAGCCCAAGTATCACTGAGTGCTTATCTGAGAGCTCTCAATGAAGTCTCCTTCCCCTGATCTCTTAAGGCACTACTTATCTGCACCTCTCATTAGGCAGGCCACCTTTACTGCCTTGTGATATTTCTCTTTTTCTGTGTAGGAGGTAATGCAACATGACTGGTTTCTTAACAGAGAGAGCAGGACTTGCATATCCAATGAATGTCATCGCTTTCAAAGTGCCAGTAGGACATCCTTGTGGAGATGCCCAGAGGATCCTGGGAAATGCAAGACAGGTGGGTGTAGATAGGCCACACCTAGAAATAGAAATTTGGGAACCATTTTCACATACTTGGTCATTGAAGTCAAAGGATTAAATCACATCACTAAGGGAGAGAATATGAGAGAAAAGATCACAACCAGAACTGAGAGAATGTTAACATTTAGTGGACAGGAAAAGGCATACCATTTCCCATTAACACTTAAGAAATTATTGAACCAAGTCAATGCAATGTTAGGAGTAAGTCTAAACATGAAGGTGCATATCTCTAATCTTAGCTACCAAGGAGGCTGAAATTGGTGGATCCCTTGAGCTCTGGAGTTCTGAGTTGCAGTGAGCTAAGCAAATAGGTGTTTGCATTAATTGTCACTCTACCCACATCCCTTTGGGAGTGGAAAGGGACACTAGGTTGCCTAAGAAAGGGTAAATTAGCCCAGATCATTGGAAAAGAATCAAGTCAAAACTTCTGTGACAAGCAATTACAGGTCCAGGTCCATGAGTAGTCACTATACTTCCAGCTTAGGTGAGATAGGGAGACCAAGTCTTTAAAACACACAAACACACAAACACACACACACACACACACACACGCACACACGCACACACGCACAGGCAGTACCTTTCCCAGGATCACAAAACTAGCAATTATCTGAGGCAGAATTTGAATGCAAGCATTCTGGACTTCAAATCCAACCCTCCAGCCACTCTACCTCTTTATCCTCTCTGCTCTTCAAGGTAGACATCCTCAGTTTTTTTCAACTGATTTTCAATTAGCAAGTGTTCAATACTATCACATTTCATTCTTGATATGGCCTGATAGTAACCTACCTCAACATGATGGAGCAAGGAGGTAGCACAGTAGATAGAGCACTGGGCTTGAAATCGGGAAGACTCCAAACGCTAACTAGCTATGCAACTCTGGGCAAGTCATTTAACCCTCTTTGCCTCCATTTCCTCCTCTGTAAAATTAGCTGAATAAGGAAATGGCAAACCATTCCAGGATCTTTGCCAAGAAAATCCAAATGGGGTCATAGAGTCAGACGTGACTGAAACCTATCTGAATAACATCACTACGATGACCTCTAAGGTTTGTTCTAGCTCTATGAGCCCATGATCTGGGTTGTGAGATGATCTGGTATTAAAAGGCTCTATGTCTCTGTGTCTTCACATATATGTGCATTTCTCTCTCTCTCTCTCTTTCTCTCTCTCTCTCTCTCTCTTTCTCTCTCTCTCTCTCTCTCTCCGTATTTCTCTCTCTTTTTCTCTTTCTCCCTCTTTCATATATATATATATATATATATATATATATACACACATATGCATATAATATATACACATGTATACATATATGTATACATATGAGCATTTGTAGGTATAAATATTCACAAATATATACATACATCTCTTTTCTACCATGTATACGGGCACCAGAGGATCTTTGTGACAGAAGCAGATGGCACCTATTTCGAAAATGTCCCCATATTGACATGGCCAAGAAGGAGGGATAAATAGCTTCCCCAAATGGTGGAATACATTTAATTGGTGCCAAAGGGAAGTCTGGGACCCAGGTTTCCATGCAATCTAATCAAACAGACAGATGTATGGGCTGGGAGTAGAAAGATATACATAGAGGAAGGAGTTCCTAGGAGGGAGAGAACAGTCACCTCTTTCTAATGGCCCTATTAAAGTGACACCCACTCCAGTGCAGTCATTCTGGCTAGAGATATGTAGCCCTAAATATTTTCTCTGCCATTTTTATGAAAAAGAAAGAGCTTTTTCCCTATGTAGGGAAATTCATTAGGGCTCCTCCAGGCTTAGTGTGGGGCTCTCAAAGACATTCCCCAGCCTTTTTTTTATTATTATTAAAAATGGAGATTGCGAGTAAACATTCATTTCCAACCCTGCCATCTCTTTTTAAATGTGTGAATCTCTCTTCCCCACTAATGCCAGGCTGCTTTTCTGCTTTCTCAGCTTTCTGTAGAAATAAGCACTCTGGAAACCTGGCCCCAGATTTCATTGTGAATCAGGTGTAAAATTCTGCTCTCTTCTCCTCTCCTCTCTTCTCCTCTTTTCTCTTCTCCTCCCAACCTCCCCCAAACTTGCTGATTTATGGAAGTTGAGAGATATAGGTCTGGGAGTTTGAGATCAGTGCCAAATCCCACATTCTCCTTTGCTCCTTCTCTCTCTCCAGGGCACTTTGCAGACCTGTTAGAAGGGCCTGGGGCCAATAAACCAAAGAGTAAATATGTCTTAGAGTGTGTTAGAGATAAACTAAATCCACAGAGGAGTCCTTCCTAAATTTGTCTGGGCCTGGGGATGTTTCCAGAATATATACTGGGATGATAAGGGGTAAAAGGCAGGCTGAACTCTGTGTCCGTGCCACCACCCAGCCTCAGCTGGGACTGTTTAAAAAGGAAAAGAAAAAAACAAAACCTGAAGCCAACCAGTCAGCTGGTTCGGTCTCTGATACAATGATTATTTCAATCCTGCTGGGCTGTTTGCAAAGCACTTTCTTCTCAAACATTTTGAGAGGTCAGTAGTGCAAGTATTATCATGCCCATTTTACAGGGGAAGAAATGGAGGCCAAAGGATGGAAAATGATTTGTTTCAAAGTCACATAAATAGCCAGTTTCAGAACAAGAAGTCCTGACTCTTCCTCAAGCCCTCCTTTAATGACCATCAGTTTGGTATAATTTTAGCCAAATGTGATTATTTGTGAATTGCATAGATAGTATGAATGAGATCTCAGTGGGGTAAGGTTTTAGGATTTTAGATAGAGATATTCATCATCAAGTTTTTTTTCCAATTAGTCAGCAGCCAGACCTCAAGCCCAAATTATCATCTGATTAAGGATCCCATAGGCTATGTAGTGAAAAAGTGAAGTCCAAGGATGTCAGTTCAAATCCTACCTCTGCCATTTACCTTAAACAAATCACCCAATTTCTATGAGACTCACTTCCTTTAACTATAAAATTAGGGTTGTAGAAAATATAACTTCTAGGGACCTTTTTATCAGTTAATTGAAATTCTTAATATCTACAAAATCTAGCATTCCACTACCTCTATCATAGATATGAGAGATTAGGCTAGGGCTCTGAAAGCATGTTTGAGTACAAAGGAATCACTGACTTTAGGACCCAGTGTCATCTCCATCCCCATCCTTGGATATATTTATATATCTGATATAAGATAATAATACAGAGCTGAGCATAGTATTTGGTATATAATAAGTGCTATCTAAATGCCAGGTATTATTGTTGTGGCTCACCATGCCTAAAGTTAGGAAGATCTGGGTTCAAATTTAGCCTCAGACACTGACTAACTGTGTGATCCTAGGGAAGTCACCGACTCTGTGTGCTTCAGTTTCCTCAATGGTAAATGGAGATCATAATAACACCTACCTCCCAGGGTTGTTGAGAGGATCAAATGAGATAATATTTGTGAAGTGCTTAGCACAGTCCTTGGGAACAGATTTGGTTGTTGTCCTTCATACTTGAAGGGGAACAAAATGACATCCCTAAGTTGGGCTCAACGTATAGGGTGTCTGCTATAGTTGATCAGATCACTATGACTTGGAAGGCTCTACCGCAGGGCAGGCACAAATAGCCCGTATGAACATTTGGAATGGAGACATCTCTGCATTTAAGAATCTCACGTTTCTTTTGAGCCACTCAGTTCCAGTTTGCTCAAAGAACATAACACCTTCTTTGATGGGATTGTGCCATGTTGGACAGTCCTATTCCAATGCCTCTCACAATGGGTGCCAAAGGTTTTCATGGCGACCTCCTTTAACGTATCCTTGTATTGCTTCTCCTGATCTCGCTGTGAGTGCTTGCCTTGAGGGAATTCTCTGTAAAACATCATTCTAGATAAATGTGTATTTGGCATCCAAACCATTTGGCCAGCCCCTCAGAGTTATACTCTGCTGTAGAGTTCCAATGCTCGGCGCTTCAGCTCAAGAAAGGACCTCAGTTTCGGGGATCTTATCTTGTCAGGTGATCTTCAGAATCTTCCCAAAACAATTCAAATAGAAGCGATTCTGTTTCCTGGCATGGAGCAGGTGTACCATCCAGGCATACAAACAATGAGGTCAATGCAACAACTCTGTAGACTCTCAGTTTGTAAGGCAGCCTCGTATCTCTTCTCTCCCTTTGGACCCTCCTTTTCCTTTGGAGCCTCCCAAACACTGACCCAGCTCTGGCAACGTGTATGTCAGCTTCCTCATCTATGTGGACATCCCTGGAAGTATCCTGCCAAGGGAAGGGAAGTTATCCCTAGCATTCAAAATGTCTCCATTTGCTGTAACCAGTGGCTTCACATATGTTGGTATACTGCTAACTGGGTGGAGAACCTCTGTTTAGAAGTTACTTAATATACACTTATTTCCATACATGGAATCTTCTCCAGAGGCACTCATGACCCAGGAGAATACGAACATCTGCCCATAGAAACCCAGGGAAAGTTGCCCAAGTACCAAGAATCCCTTGTGATGCAGAACTCTGTGACGAAGCTTTCTCAACAGAATCTTTTCCCTTCCCTCCTCTGAAAATGCTTAGCTCCACAGTCACAGCTTAATGCCCAGCCTAACACAAGTCAGAGGTCTGTCTTCTTCCTAGTTTTGGGATGCTACTGGCATAAAGATTCCAACTGGGCAAGATATTGGTGCCCTTTTCTTAAGGCAGTCGCTGCTGCCTCTGTGCTTCTATGACTTAACTGATAGTAACACATTGGTCCCAAATGGCAATGGAAGGAATAAGGCAAGGAATTAAGTGATAATGGAAATACACTTAGACCATGTGGGCAGAATGATGTGGTGGGTCTGAAGGGTCAGCTCTCCTTCCCTGTGCTCTTTAAAGAATTTCCCTCAGTTGGAGGCAGCACACATACACATACACACATAAAAACGCACACACATGCACATGCATACACACACACACACACACACCTGAAACAGGTGAGAGTTGATGGCTCAAAAAAAATAACAAAGTTTGTACCTGAGGCCTGGCTTGCTCATCAATCAAGTAATATGCATATAGTAAGAAGGGGAAAATGCTTCCAATAAATGCAGCTTTCTTTCAGGAAGGAATATTGTTGCAGAGAGCAAAAAGTCACTTTTTATCTGTCCTCTCAACCCCATTTTGAGCAAAGGCTGAAATCAAAATGTAGGACTGGTTGGGTCATGAAGACTCTAATCAGTGACTTTTCCCCTTTTTTCTTCCCTCTTACTAACATGATCCCCAAAAGGGCAGCTTGACTACAGAGCTTTGTAGTACATTTTGATTGAGGAAAACAAGCCAAGACTCCTAAGAAAACCACAAGTAAATTACATTCCGATTGACATAATTTGGCAAGAGATCATCAAATGTCAGCTTAACAAATTTCTGACAGACCTTTCTCACCTACAGGAAAATTCATACCTATAAAAGATTCTGGAACTGGAATTGCCTTAGAGACACCTAGCTTCTTAAGAAAGCCTTACTCCCTCAGACCATGTCACCCTCACTACAGCCCTGCAAAGTAGTTGCTATTATTATCCCATTTTATAGATGAGGAAACTAAGGCTAAGAAGGTTAAGTGATTTCTTCAGGGTTACACAGCTAGGAAGTATCTGAGGCTGATGAAAGAAGACCACTATTTGAGGATCCAGGAATGTGTGATTATCTCAGAATAATTTAACATTTTAGAGGTAGGATTTGAACTTAGATTTTGCTGACTCCAAATCCAGTATTCTATCCACTTTTCCATGTAGCTGCCTCCTACTTCTACAGCCTCGTTGATGAGGTTATTCCCTCCTTATTATACAAGAGAGAAATGGAGGTCTAGAGAAAAAAGGACTTACCCAAGACCATAGTTAGAAAGTTTGCAACTAAGCCAAGGGTAGAAAAATATTGTCTCCAATCCAGTCGATGTTCAGTTACACTATTTTTTCTAAAGGGTTAAGATTTCTTAGACTATGTAGCATATTAGACACTTACTACAGAGAAAAGAGAAATGGAATTCTATCTCTTTGAAGATAAAGAGTTTATAGCCAGTGATTATTATTATCATCACCCCAGGGTACAAAAGATGATTTGAACCATGTCCAAACATACAATCAGTGGGACTAATTTAATTGCTAAGATATTTGAACTGGTCATGCATGTAGTCAGGGCCACTCAAGCTAGACAATGTTACTATTAACATTTTGAGTTTTAATTTTGAAATAATAATGGATAGCTTTTATTTGGTGTTTACAAAGCACTTTGTATATGTTATCTCATGTGATCATTACAGCAGCCCTGGAAGGCAGTTGCTATAATTATCTCCATTTTATATATGAGGAAACTGAGGCTTGGAGAAGTTAAGTGTTTGGTCCACTGAACTTAAGGTCTTAACTTAATTTGCCTGAAGGGCCACAAATACAGGAAATACCTGAAGCTGGAAGAAGGAAAGTTTCCATTTGAATATCCAGGGATTTGTGCTCATCCTAGAATCATTAAATACTTTGGAGGCAGGATTCAAACTCAAGTTTTCCTCACTCTAAATCTATCCATTTTGCTATCTGAGTGCCTACCTCTATGACCTCACTGATGAAGGTACTCCCTCTATGTGTAGAGATCAAACTATAATCACATCTACTATTCCTCCAGGATTGTTGCCCGTCCATTTCTCTAAAGTCATCACAGTGGATCCACTAAGTGCCCTGCAGGCTTTGTTCTAGCGTATTTAGAATTTAGTGGATCTTGGGAGAAGCCCAAGTTTTGTCCATGACTGGGCTCCCCACTAATGCAGCAATCTTGGAGGCTTTTTTTGTTTGTTTTTATTACTCAATGATCATTTCTTAAACATAGGCTTTGTTGTTTAATGCACTATTTAAGGCTGGTTATCAGCTGCAGGCTCAGAGGCAACTTCCTGGAGGAGATGGAATTAGAGTTAGAGAAGGAGATTCAGTAGGGATAGAGGGAGAGGAAAGACATCCCCAACGTTGAGAACAACTCAAGCAAAGGCATTGAGGCAGAAGATTATAGAGCATAGTCAGGGTGCAAAGGAGAGTCTGAAGGTTGGATGTTCAGGGTTTGGAAAATGCAACATATCTTAAAGCTAGGAAGGGAGAGGGAAAGGAGATAGGGGAAGAACTGTAAGACGAGGTAGAGTAGTTGAACTTTGCCCAGTAGGCAATGGGGAAAGTTAGAGATTTTTGAGCAGAAGAGAGAGATCATGGGTTTATAGATCTAGGTGAGGAAGGATTTCAGAGGCCATTTAGACCAAGATGCTCAAAGTCATAAGTCAGCTAATCAGTCAATAGTCAACATCTACTATGTGCTGGGCCACTGTGCTAAGTGCTCAGCATAAAAAAAAAAAAAAGGCTAAACTTAGCTCCTCTCCTCAAAAAATTCACTACTGAAAAAGGGAGAGGTAGAATAAATAAATATGTACAAACAAGTTATTGCCAAGATAAATTGGAAATACTTAATATAAGGAAGCTATGTGAATTCAGAAGGACTAAGAAAGATTTCTTAGAGGAGGAAGGAAGCCAAGGAAACAAGGAGCTAGATAGGAGGAGGGAAAGAATTCCAGGCAGGAGAGAAAGCCAGAGAAAATTCCCAGAGCAGAGAGATGGAGTGTCTTTTTCTGGGACCAAGGAGGCCAGGGCAATTAGATTGAAGAATGTATGGCAGAGGGATGAGTAGAAGGTATAAGAAAACTGGAAAGGTGGAAAGAACGACAGAGAATATAAAGGGCTTTGAATGCCAAACATAAGGTTTTGTATTTTATCTTGGAGGTGATAGGGAAATTCTGGCATTTGTTACACAGAGGGGTGGCATGGTTGGATGTATGCTTAAGGGAAATCACGTTAGTGGCTGAATAGAGGATTGGCAAGAGTGGGGAGAGACCTGGGGCAGACAGACCCACCAGTAGGGTATTGCAATAGGTTGGTGGTGGTTTTAGAGGAGAAAAGGGGGTATATCAAGAGATGTTGCAAAGATGTCCAGGGAGATTGTTACACAATCAGATCAACCCACAGGAAGTATTATGTTCCCACTGCTTTTTCACTTAGATCCTAGAATGGTTTTATAGGCTCTAATTGTAGTTTCCCTGGATAGCCTGAGACATGGCATTGACCTTCCTTCCTCATTGTTACTATAATCATTTCCATCATGAATTTTCTTATCAGAAATTGATGAAAGAAATTTGAGCAGAGCCCAGTTTCAAAACAGAGTAGTTATACTTTAGTCAGTCAACATGCAACACTCATTCATTAATGCATTAATGGATTTACTAATTTATTAATAAATATAAAACATTATTAATTGAATAATTATGCTTATTGACTAACTGCAGTGTTAGGATATACTGGCTTAGAAAAAGAATTTTAGGTCATCTGCTCAAAACATGTGGAGAAAGCTTTTCTAATTGACTAATGTTTTCACCATTTTCGTCCCTCTTGAGTGTTCTGAATTCCATTCACGTTCTGACATACTATAGTCTATGTCCTAAGTTCTATTTCATCTCCAACATCTCATTGTTTTTTCTTCTAAGATCCCTTTTGGTTGTGGCATTTTCTGATTCTGTGATGGAGAAAGGAGGCCCTTTCTTTAGGATCTCGCTTAAAGCCTTTTGGCTTTAAACAAGCCAGCTTTTAAATGGACTAAGTTAGATAACAGGACGCCAATTCCAAAAAGCTTTCTTCCCTTTTAATAGCATGTCAGGCCATATGATTTACTCAAAGCCATTTCAGAATATGGAACAGAGATTCCTCCATTTCCCACACTGCATTCTTCTCACCTTGCCAAGGCTGGCTGGGGCCAGCAGTACAGAAGTGATGAGAGAGAGTGGTTCCCTTCTGAACTAGCAGAAGAATGCAGAGGACTCTGATTGGGTCAGAACAGAGAGAACTATGGGAAAGAGGAGGGAATTTCTAGAAGGTGCTGGCTGAAGTAGAGTCCTAGAAACTCTGAAATTCTGTGATTCTGAGTTGAGAATGTTATTAGCCTTGGCTATTAGGAAGGCAAAGGAGAAGGAAGATGACTGTTTGAAAAATGACTGGGCCTTTGTCTCCCTGCCCACCAAAAGTAACCCCTTCCCCCATCACTACCACCACCATTTTGCAAACTCACCCAAATTGATATCTGTGCTCTCAGAGGGAAGGGGTGCACACTGATAAAACACCAGCTAAGCTTTTACATCCTCTCCCGATCAAGCATCTCCTGAAACTGTTTATCTGATCAGCCCCAAATTCTGTCAGAGCGTTGACATGTGCATTTCTAAATAATTTCAGGATGTCAACCTGAATAGACCCGCAGAATCAGAGAGTTAATTATCTTTGACAACTTTGCCAGCTAATTTCCTATTTATATGTTCCAAACCAGGGGCCTCTTTCATCCTCTCTTGTCACAAAGGATTTATCAATCAAATCGAGGCCTAAAATTGTCTGCTAAGGCGTTCTGGCATCCCAAAGGGGAGTTTATCTGTTTGAAATCTTCCCGGCTACCTAATGACAACCACATCGACATGAAACAGATAAGCCATTGTCTTCTTTTGGTGAAGAGGCCATAGCATCCCTGGAAGAGCCTTATCCACTTACTCATCTCTCTCTCTCTCTCTCTCTCTCTCTCTCTCTCTCTCTCTCTCTCTCTCTCTCTCT
>NC_058131.1:81450428-81461562 GCF_016433145.1 Gracilinanus agilis
ATTAGCTAGATCCCTTTGAATTAGGGCCTCCATTTTCTCATCCTCTTTGTAGGCTTCCTTAAAGAAAAGAGATATGCTTTTTTTATAACTATCACCTCCAAGGTGTTTCTGCAAATGCCTCAGTGAGACACAGTGATTTAGTATTATTCTCATTACCCAGAGGTTAAATACCGGCCTGGGTATTCAAGGGGATCCCTGAGAGAATCTATCACTATCCACATCTGTGGCTCTATGTCTCTGTCTGTCTGTCTCTCTATTTCTCTCTCTATTTCTCTCTCTATATATATATATATATTTCTCTCTCTCTCTCTCTCTCTCTCTCTCTCTCTCTCTCTCTCTCTCTCTCCACCCCCCAAACTGCTTTCCCTTCTATCATCACACATCTAGAGCTCCCTGCAGTTGTCAAGGCCCCCAATTTCCAAAGCACAGATTTCACCTCTGGATTCCAGCTGACAGGCCCCGCCAATGTCAGCTCTCCGGCTGTCTATGCCAATCCTCCCGAGGTTCACTCAAGAATAAGAACAATGGGAAGAGCTACCAGCAGGCGCTGACAGACATTTTGATGGTGGAGGCCTGGGCTCCTGTTGTCACTACTTCCCTCTGACAGGCAGTTATGTTCTACTTAAATAGCTATATCCTCTCTCTCTGTTGCCTGTAGCAGGGCTATGGCTTTATGGGGATCACATCAGGCTGTCAATTGGCTTATGACTCTGAATGCATGTTTGTGCATGATCACACATGCATGTACATGCATGTATTTGTACGTACATAGAAAGGGGGATGGAATGTGTGTCTCACTGTAGGTTGCCTGATTGGAGACCTAAATATTAATAACAATATAACAGTGAGGCTAGGACTAGGCTCTCCTTCTACTTCATATTGTTCTGAGTAGAAGACAAGGAAGAAAGTGGAAAGACTGCCTTCCAAAGATCAACATCAAGTGATGAGTCTCCAAATTCTCTTATAGAGGGGATATGGCACAATCTTTCAATAACTTAGCCCTGCAGCTTTATTCCACACTAAATGTCCATTGCATGCTCTCTGGTCTAGTCAAACTGAGCTCTTCTACATCCATCAGTCAACAAGCAATTATTAGGCACTTACTGAGGATGTTCCAGGTGCTATGCAGAGTACTAAAAATAGGAAGAAGGCAATACCTTCAGGCTTACATTCTAAGGTGAAAAAAACAATATACACATAAGACAGACAATCAATAGGTCAATAAATTAATAAATAGATGATATTGTCTTTCATACTGAAAGAAAACCAAATGATATCACTGGTGATGCCTTTTAACTCAAATACAGATTATATATATATGTGAGGGAGATTGGCAAAAGTTGTTAGACTCACTCTGTCTTCCATTGTCATCAAAGTTCAGTGGCAAGATAAAAGACAAGATGACTGCAGATGACTTGGGAATGCAGTGGATGGATTTATGTTTGATGAAAAAGAGAAGGAAACATAGAGAGAGGAGGGGAGGGTAAGATATTTAGATGATAGATACAGATAGAGAGGGATAGAAGATAGATAAACAGATAGATAGATAGATAGATAGATAGATAGATAGATAGATAGATAGATAGATAGATAGATAGATAGATAGATAGACAGACAGTTATAGAGAGATAGTAGTTAACACTTGATATACAGATGATAGTTATAGATGACATAAATAGAAAGACAGATATAAATATAGACACGATAGAAAGATAGATACAGTAGAAAGATAGATAAAGAGGGAAGAAAAGGGGGAGACAATTCCATAAGACTTGAGATTTGATGATTCTTGAAGGAGACCAAAGAGATTAGGAGGCAGAGGTGAGAAAGGAGAACGTTCCAGGCTCAGATGACAGTTACAAATCCCTTTTCTTCTCCCATCTTCAGTCCTTTATTTCCATAGTCTTTCAGGGCTGAAATAGATTCTGTCCTTCTTATCCAGCCTATTTTCTATGTCCTTCCATCCTCTGAGATTCAGTTCAAGTTGCACTTCCTTTATTAAGCCTACAACAATAGCATTTGTTGGTTTTAGGTGGCAAGGGGCTCTCCAGATAGTATTTCCTTTGATCCTCCACATCAGGCATGGTAGCCCCATTTTACTATTGAGGAAATTGAGGTGGATAGAGGAGTGACTTAAGGTCATAAAATGCTAAATTTCTGAGTTAGGATTTAAACTGAGTTCTTTATGACTCTAGTCCCAGGGCAGTCTCCAGTGTTCCTATTTTCTAATGGTACTCAGTGGTACTTGAGCTTTCAAACTCCTAGCCTAGAGCTCTTTCCACTACACAATGCTTGCCTCCCAGCAACTATTAGGGATCTAGCAAGGTCAGACAAGTAGAGAAAGGACTTTTTGTATTGTTTTCCATCAAGCTTTGAATGTGCTAACATATAACTTTTCCCACTGTTATACAAAAAGACAAAAATTGGCTTCTAAGCAATAATGAGAAAACAAAAACATGTTCATACATAATTCCCAGTAGATAACTACTCCACAGAGACATCGACATAGACATAAAATGCTTAGTCACATATGTACATACAAAGAGGGAAATATAGGCCCTTGTTACATGGTTTTGTCTTTTTGTTTGTTTTCTTGTTTCCCATAATTGTCTTTCTACCTGGATCCCTCCTTCCTTTCCATGTGTGTTTTCATCTTCATCTTTTAGCCTTAAGCTACCAAGGCAACTAGAGGTACAGTGGATGAGGAGTTAGGCCTGCAGAAATACCACTGAGTTCAAATCTGCTTTAAAACACTTACTCTTTTTATTCCTGGGCAAGGAAATTTATTTAATCTCTTTTGCCTCAGTTTCTTTATCTATAAAATTGGGATAATTAACACTTTCCTCTTAGAGGTGTTGCAAGGATCAAATCAGTATTTAGCACAGTGCTTGGCACATAGTAGGTGTTTAATAAATGTCTGGGACCCACTTTCCTTTCTCCCTTAGTATCTACCATAGGGCTCTATCTCAGAATCTTTGAGTCAAGCTTTGTGCCCTATGTCTTTGTCTGAATTGTGGCAAGTGAAGTACCCTTGTGTTTCAAGCCATCTTATATTAATAGGTTGGTTATACCTCTGCCCAGAAGTCATTACCAGATGCTACTCAAGGATTGCTCCCTTAATCAAAAAGTCTCTTGGATTTGCGTAAACTTTTAAGGTTTGATTCCTTAAGAACAGAAAAAAGTGTATTGCAAGTGAAACCACAAATTTCTAATATGCACAGCTTGAATTTTTTAAAGTATATAATACATTCAACATGGTATTTTGAGAGGTGTCTTGCTTGTGTGTTTCTCTTGGAACACCTTTCTCTTCCCTTCTGTGTATTTTTAAAGCGACTTCAGTGACTCTCCTTTATTTCCTTATTTCTGTTTTTGACATGAACACCATGAACCCTGTGTCTTCCTTGCCCTCTTCTCAAAGCCTTGAGAATCTTCCCTTCCCTTTTCCATCTTCTCATTCCTACCGACCCTTCAAGAACCAAAGTAAACTCCATCTCCTCCATGAATCCTTCCTTGATCCTTATAGCTTACTGTTATCTTTTTTTTTTTTTAAATATCACTGTCATTTGAGAGTACCAATGAAATGACAGATCTAGTTTCTGTCCTAATCCTGGCTGAATCCTATCCTATTCGACACATACTTCTAATATAAAGCAAGAGAAGGAACCTTTCCTTCTGATAAAAATATAGTTAAGCAATATTACCCGAGGTGAACAACCATGTCAGTGTAAGGATGATTTCCAACCCACAGTTCCCCTCCTTTCTGCTCAAAGGCAAGATAGTGCTCTTCATTTCTTTGAAGACCTGTATTTCTTCCACACATTTCAGATTGTTGCATCTTAGTTTTCATGCCTCCATTGGGGGTTTTCTTGATAAAGATACTGGAGTAGTTTGCCATTCCCTTCTCCAACTCATTTTGCATATGAGGAAACTGAGGCAAGCAATGCTAAATGACTTGCCCAGAATCACACAGCTAGAAGAAGTGTCTGAGTTTGGATTTGAACTCAAGTTTTCCTGGCTCTAGGTCTGGCACTCTTCACCACCTAGTTGTCTGAATATATCAGAAACAAAGTTATTCAGTCAATCCTTTGATAGAATTTAAAAAAGAGCACACAGGCTTCCTTATTGCTTGGCTGTTTTTTCCTTGCACTCTATAATTGAAAGCTTTTATTTTTAATTTACATTGACCATTATAATTCCTCCATAATCAGTTTCTTTTTAGTGTTTTTTGTTTGCAATATTTTGAGAATCCTTCTTATATCATCTTTTCTTTCCTTATTTCTGTTCTGGAAAAAAAAACAACACCAATAACTCTACATCTTTCTTTACTCTCTTCTCAAAGCCTTGAATATGCTTGTGTAATCACAGTTGAAGAAACCGAAGCAGATAGAAGTAAGTGACTTGACCAGGGTCTCACAACTAATAAGTATCGGAGGCTGGATTTGAACTAAAATCTTCCTGACTTCAGTTTTAGTTCTCTGTCCACTCTATCCCTTAGCTGCCTCTGATAGGGGAACCAAATCACTCTACTCTTCCTTAGAGGAAAAAGTCTTCTCTTACTGATGAATGCTTTCTTCCTAGAGCTACGTATGAGAACAAACTGTAATCTTAAGCATTACAGTTATCCGGAGGCAATGCCTTGGCGTTTTGTACTACCCCAGCCCTTAGAAGAGTGCTTTGCTCACATGATGGATTTAGTACTTGTTTAGTAAATGAATAAATGAGCAAATGTTGACAAGACTCTACAAATGATCTGGGAGGGGGTTAGAAGGAAGGAAGACTACATTCCTTGGGGTTGTGAATAAATTGCCCCTGCCTTTTCCTCTGTCCTGACCACATCTCGTTCCTTAGCCTGAATCAACTGAATTCTTTGCCATCACCCCATAAGGACCTACCACAGCCAGCTCGATGCCAGTTGCCCAGGTCTCTGACTGAGTCCAGAGAGCAACAAGAAGGGTTTTTTTTCCTGACAGATGGTCCTGAGTGAAGGGCTGAGGCAAATGCTTTCTGACAGGCTTCATTTGCTCAGCCCAGCCCAGAACAAAGAGCTCCCTGGGTTTGTTTAGGTACCTGGTCTATGACAGATGTTGTAATGAACTCTCCACCTCCCTCTGAAAGGCTGTTGTGTGTTCAGTTTCCTGGCCTTTGAAGATTTTGTGTTTGTAGCAACCAACCTCTCAAATGAGCACATTTACCAGTGACTGCATTTCCCAGGCATTTCCTGATGTGGGCACCCAGGAACAATTAATATTTATAAAGTGCTTCTGAATCCAGACCTGACACACCAACCTCCCTGCAGCTTTCTTTGATCCTGTCTGCAGCCACTCTGAGCACAAGCTCCAACAGACCAGAGGCTCCTCTCTAAGCCAGCGCTGGCTGCCTCGCAGCATCTCTCAGAGCCTAGGCTGAGAGCTGGAATGGGGTCTCAGTGTTCATAGGTAACAAGTCCCTCATTTCATAGATGAGGAACCTTAAAATAACCTTTGTGGAAGAATGCCAGAATGCCCGTATCGGAACTCACGCCCTTAATACCAAGTACCAGCATTGGGAACATTTCCTTGAGTTTATATTGTTTCCTGGATAGTTCATGCAACTTGAGACAATCTATTCTTGTATTTCACTCCATGAGGAAGGCATTCAGCAGAAAGGGAGGGCTTTTTCTCTAAGGAAAAGTGGGGTACATGGTTTCCCTATCTGAAGTAGGTAGGAGTCATATTGGACAGAGAACTGGGCCTGGAATCAGGAAGATTTTAGGTCAAATTCATCTTCAGTTAATGACTAGTTATGTGATTCTGGTCAAGCCACTCAATTTCTGTCTGCTTTCTGCCTCAGTTTCCTCAACTTTGAAATGAGGATAATAATAGCTTCTACCTCCCAGGGTTGCTGTGAGAATCAACTGAGGTAATATTTGTAAAGCATTTAGAACAGTGCCTGGTAAATAGTAGATGCTTAATAAATGACTCTTTCATAGTATATTTCATTTCCTTCCTCCTTTTTTTAAAATTTGAGATTTCTTCTACAAAATGCCTTATGAAGGAAAAGGTTTTATATGATTATACACGTAAAACATATTTAGATTGCTTACTGTCTGGGAAGGCATGAGGCAGGGAAGATGGGAAGAAGGGAGAGAATTTGGAACTCAAAACTTTAAAAATATATTAATAATTGTTTTTACATGTAATGGGGGAAATAATTTTTTTAATTCCTTTTTTTTCTTTCCTCTTTCCTAACATTCTATCAAATGCTTTGCATGATGATTCCCAATTCCTACTTTCCTTCCAATTTATGGAATATGTGATCATAGAGAACTCTTCAATCCCCAAATGGTTCATATTCCTTATCTCATCTTTGTATAGTAGGTAGGACTAGTAGTATCTAGTAGTATTATTCCTCCTCTGGATAAGAAAATTGAAGCCCAGCCAGGCAAAGTAAGCTCACCTGAAATGGAAATGAGCACTAAGTTTGGGGATTTCATTAGAATCTTGATCTTCTGACACCAAATCTAGTTCATAAGCTAATAGATCATGCTCTCCCACATAGATGTGAGTGGAAAACTTTGCATCTGAGATTGGGTGTGGCAAAGGTTCATAGGTTCACCTGAGATGCAAGCACTATGGGCTGGGGGTTAGGGAAGTGGGGAGTGGGTCCCAAGATACTGGGAGGTTTCTATGCTGCTGAAGGACTGCTAGCTTCTGTGTCTAGGCGATTTCTTGAAGACAAAGCAAAAGTATATCCTAAGATGGTATTGGTAAAACCCTCTAAATCTCAGCATCCTGGCCCCAAACCCCAGCTACCTCAGCCTAGGTACTCAGCTTTTAGTCCATGGAGAGAGAGAGAGAGAGAGAGAGAGAGACAGACAGACAGACAGACAGACAGACAGACAGACAGACAGACAGACAGAGACAGAGACAGACAGACAGACAGAGACAGAGACAGACAGACAGAGATGGATAGATGAAAAACGAATAGATAGGTAGACAGAAAATATATGATAGGTAGATGGTAAATAGATGAATGATAAATGGACAGGTAGATGGAGATGATTTATGGAAAGATAGGAAAGATAGTTGGATAAATAGATAACACATTGAGAGATAGAGGCATACATATATAAAAAATATAATATAAAGATATATAAAATAATATGCATAATTATATACTTACATATAAAGCTGTATCTTATATATTTCTTGATAACATTATATATATATATACATACACATTCACATACACACACACATATATATATATACATATTTAAAGTCCTTTCTGCCTGCTCATAGGTTCAAAAATCTTTGAATTCATAGTCATGTTCTAAAGTCTTAGTCTCATTTGGCTTCTCTGCACCCATCACTATTAATATAATATACATCTCTTAATTGAACCTATTATCTTACATCATTCTCTAGATCTTGACATTCCATTTCTACATCTCTAGCATTCATCCCATCTCCTCCTTCTGCTAACACCCTGATGCAAGCCCTGAATGGATAATTTTAAAAGCTTCCTAAGAGATCATTTATGAGAAGGAAATCCCTCTAGACACTAAGATATATATAGCAGTACTTTTTGTGGTAGCAAAGAATCGGAAACAAAATAGATGCCCATTGATTGAGCAATGGCTTAAGAAATTATGGTACAAGAATGTAATGGAATATTTCTATGTCATGAGAAATGATGAATATGATGAATACAGAGAAGAATAGAAAGATTTACAGAATATGTTCTAGAGTGAAATAAGCAGAACCAAGAAAGCAAATGCAACCACAGTATAAATAGAAAGAACTACCAGAAGTGAACAAGCATGATCACATCAGATATGAGAAAGCATTCCTAATGCACCTCTTTGCAGAGGTAGGAAATCCATTGTTATGGAGAATTATATATACTGATTTTTAATATATTGTTTAGATATTATTTTCTCATCCTCCTCTTTTATTTCTCTAAAAAGGAATCATTTGTTATTTAGAATGGCTCTCTGAGAGGAGAAGGAACAGATACTAGGAGAAATTCTGGTAACAAAAAAGAAGTTATCAACAAAATTATTTTTAAAAATAATAGCTTCTAGAGATGTACATACATTTATTCACTTCCTCTCCCCATCTCCCCATCAATCTATACCATTGCTAGATTAATCTTTCTCCTGCAGAGAGCTGGCCATGCTATTCTCTGCAGGAAAAAGATTAATCGGGGGGGGGGGTATATTCCTCTAATTTACCCATGGATTTGAGGTCTATAGGTTACTCTCAACCTGGCTTAGCCTGCCTGTCAAGATGGTTTACTGAAGAAATTACAGGTCCTTGGAGCCATAGGTAAAAGGGGAAGGGGGTGACAAAATCAAAGAAGAAAAGCAAACTTGAAAAGGGCTTGGCAAGCCCTCATACCAGAGACACTAACCTTCCCTGAACACCCTGCACACCCTAATCCATACCAGTCCTTTAAAGCCCAAATCAAACATTACTTCCTCATTAAGTCTTCCTTCCACCCACCTTCTCCACATACATTCTCGTTTCCCAAACACTCCATACTAGCTCACATGTATATAGTACTTTAAAGTTTTCAAAACCCTCTGTATAAATTATCTCACTTGAACTTAACAATAACCCTGTGTTGTAGGTATTCCAGGTACTTTGGAAATGAGAAAATAGAGGTCAGAGTGATTAAATGACTTGTCCATGGTCCCCCAGGTACTACCATAGGTTAGGTTTGAACCCAAGTCTTCTGAACTCCACGTTCCACATCCTGCCTCTTCAATCCTAGACCTCACCTTATATTCTGACCTTCTCCTTTACACTCACTAATCATATAATTAATTACAGATGACGGTAATCTGTATCTGCATCATTCTACTAGACTGAGGACCATGTGGGCAAGGTCAGAGCATTTTTCTAAACTTTTCATCTATTGATGTACCAGAACTAAACACAATGCTCCACATGTAATAAGTTATTAATAATTGTTTGCTGAAAGAATTAATGAATAGTGGGGCAGCCACTATTCACTATCCACAGTAGTGGATAGGGAGCCAAACCTAAAGATGGAAGGTCCTCGGTTCAAATATAACCTCCAATACTTCTTAGCTGTGTGACCCTGCGTAAATCACTTAATCCCAATTGCCTAACCCTTACCACTTTCTGCCTTGGAAACAATACTTTATATCAATTCTAATATGGAAAGTAAGAATTTTTTAATTAAAAATTTAAGGAATGAATTAATGAAGAGACTAAACAAACCTATGCACTAACCTTCCAGAATATTATAGTCTTTTCCTTCAGAAATGCAATTCTTGTGAGTTTCTAATGGAAACAAAAAAGCTAAACTACCTACCATCAACTAAGTACCTCTTGTATGCTGTATCCTGCCTTATGTGCAATTAGGACAGACAAAATATGTAGGGAAGGACAGATTAAGTGGGAAGGGAGAAAAATTCATACAGAAAATAACGTGTGAATATTTTTAATGGGGAGGCATCCCAAGAAAAATAGTAGAAAGAATTTTGGTCCAAGGGAACAGGAGATGTGTATTCTGGGTTCAGTTCTACTACTTACTAACTGTTGAGATAATCTCTAAGTCATCATCATCATTATTAGATACCTACTCTGTGGCAGACATTGTGCAAAGGGCTGGGGACACAAATATATGCAGAGAAAACTAGTTTCTTCCCTCAAGGAATGGGGGAAGACAACACATAAAAGGAAGCTGAAAAGAGGTAAAGTATGAGAAGAGAGAAATAATACTTAAGTCCTTTTTCTCCCCACTTCCAGAAACTTGGATCCTAAGTCATTCCCAAGTTGGTAGAGCCAACTTAATAGCCATAATGAAAATTCAGTTCTTATTTGTAGAAAAAAAAGGAGGGGTATCTTCCATAAATAAATCCATAGAGGGAAGTGCCCTTACAGAAACTCATTAAAGGTCACCTTGATTCTCTCTCCAGAAATCTTCCACATAAGACCCATCCAAACTGCCCTACCAGAGGATTGGGCAATCTTAAGATGGAATTTCACATCTGTGCCTCTATAAGAGTTCCACCTTCATGATTTTTTCCAAGTCAAGCTTCCTTGAATGCTGTAGGACACATTGGCATTGGTGATATGTGGCTTTCAAACTCTCCCATGATTCTGGTAACAAATGTTAGCTTCTCATATAAAGAACCAACAAATATGTTTTGGTCTCACCCTTGCCCTCAGGAAGAAAAGCAAGTTAACTCTTTTTTTTTTTCTAAAAACACCATTTGAATTCTTCCTCCCCACAATGCTATGGCTCCGATCTCCTGAGTCACCAAGAATGTGGTAATTACAGATTACCACTTTTCCTGACATCTTTTCTGGGCAAGTTTCACACCATAATTTATTCTACTTTTTAAAAGCTAATGATTTTCCATGCTATAAGATGGATTTGAAGACATGGCATTAAACTTTTATTAGAAAGTCATTTGTCAGGAGTTTGAGATTATTACTTTAGCTTCTTGAAATTTAATTTGATTCAATTCTACACTACAACAAACATTTATTAAGCCACTGCTATGTGCCAGGCTCAGTGCTCAGCCCTGGGGATAAAAAGATGAGAAAGAAATCACATAATTTCTGTCCTCAAGAAACTTATATTCTAATGGGGGGCATGACCAAATTAATATAAGGTAGAATATAAAAAATGACATGGTATAGTCAACTATGGGCAAACCATGGGGCTAACAAGAACTAGGTTCAAGTCCTTCCTTAAACACATGCTATCTGTGTAAATATAAAAATCACCTAACCTCTCAGTTCTTCCACGCAACTCTATAAAATTATAGTTAGAGATGAATTAGTAATCTTGATTGAAGGAGGGAGTTTTAGAACAAGGAGGTCTCCATATCAGTTACTCAATTTTCTAAAGAAAAGAAGGAAAGAAGGAAAGAAGGAAGGAAGGAAGGAAGGAAGGAAGGAAGGAAGGAAGGAAGGAAGGAAGGAAGGAAGGAAAGGAAAGGAAAAAAGAGAAACGGAGAAACAAATATGAAAGGAAACGAAATTGAGAGTAAGGGTAAAGGAAAAAAGGGAGAAATAGTGGGTAAGGAAAAGAAAGAGAAGAAAGATGAATGAGAAAAGAAAGGAAGGAAGAGAAAAGAGAAAGGAAAGGGAAAGAAAGGAAAGGAAAGGAA
>NC_058131.1:81461809-81480291 GCF_016433145.1 Gracilinanus agilis
GGGAGGAAGGGAGGGAAGGAGAAAGGAAGCATGGGATGGAGGGAGGGAGGAAGGAAAGAAAGAATGGAGGGAGGGAGAAAGGAAAGGAGGGAGGGAGGGAAGGAAAGGTAAATAAAGGTAGATTGTGATTATGGGCAAAGGAGGTATCCAAACAACATACTTTAGAAAAAACTGAGGAGGAAGAGGTAACTTCATATGGAAAAAAACAGTAAAATCTTTTTAAAGAAGGTATCTTCTTCCTGAATAACATGAAAGGATTTCACCAGGAAGAAGGGAAGGAAAGAGGAAAACTATTTAAGAAGTCAAGATATCTAGGACAAATGCACAGAAGTATTGGGAAAGAGGGTATTGACCAGCTTGCTTGGAATGTAGAATGAGTGGAACAGGGCTAAAGAGAGATATTAGAAACAATATAAAAGCCTTGAATGCCAGACTAAAGAAGGAAGAAAAAAGCAGAGTTGCATAAAAGTATAATAAAAGCCACAATTATCTAGTGAATTATATATAACCTGGAGATGAGGCTCTCCTCAGCATTTTATTCCCTGGTGAAATTTTCCAGTTGCCCTAAGTCTAAATGCTCACAGTTTCATGTTCTCAATTCTATATTTTTAACAGCAGCAAAATTCCCATTAAAAAACTTACCAGTTGAGGGATGTTTGGTTTTTTTTTAAGGAGATGGGATGGAGGAGGGCTGGATCCTCAAGCAGATTTGCAAAAGAGGTAATAAGAACTTGGCATCCAAGTGGTTTTGTTCATGTAAATAAAAAAAATGTTTTGCTGTATATATTTTTTCATTTTGAAAAGCATTAGAAAAAGAGCAGTTGAGCTGTGAGGAGGCCTGTGTACTCTTCCACAAACTCTGTTGAAGGATTGAATGAATACAACTTGGTTTCTGAAATGTTCAGAGAAAGCACAGTTCCGGGATTCAATTTATATTTACCCCCAAAGACCTCTATGCTTGTTAATTGCCAATCTGCTTTATCATGCAAAGAGCTTTCTCCTAGAGAAGGGCTGCTCTCCAGATAAAAGACATGCAGAGATTTAAAAATACCCTTAGAACACGACAGGAAGAAAAATCTGAATGCATAGGGATGTTAGCAAGAAACAAGGGTACAGAGAGCATACTTTGTGAAGTAATTCATTACTCTGAGGACTAATGTCAAAGTTTTAAAATTCTGATCTTGGCATTCAAGGCCCTCAACTAGTTTGGTTTTAACTTGCCTCTAGGTTTACTTCATACAACTTCCCTTTCATATATAATACACATCTGACCATGTCAACCCCACATAAACACACACATACAGACACACATTTGAGCTTCAATGGTTCCCTATCACCTCCAGAATTAAATATAAAATCCTCAGCTTGGCATTCAAAGCCCTTTGTAATCTCTCCCCTTCTCAAACCTTTCTAGTCTTCTTATAACTTAAACCTCTCCTGACTCCCACCCAAGGAAAAGAGATTGGTTAGCCTTAAAGGGAAAATGAAATATGGATTTGGGAGGCCATCTGCCAGGAGACTTTATCCTTCCCCACTGTACCTTTGCCAACCATGAAGCTAAGCTGCCTGAACCTTCTTAGATGAGGCTTTGGGGTCCAAATGACCAAACAGACCAGAGGCCTGGCAATTGGAGAAAAAGCTGAGGCATAATTGATGAAGGGGATAGAGAACTGAGTTGGGAATCAGGAGAAGTGGGTGGAAGCAGAGACATGAAAAGAATCAACAACCTAACAGGACTGGTTAGAGTCCCAACTGTCTCTCACCAGCAGAATCATAAGTTAGCAGAAAGGATTCTGCATTTGAAGTCAGGCAACTTACAGTCAAGCTCTGTTTATTCCATTTAGTACCTAGATAATCTTGGACAGTTCAGACAGACAGACAGATAGATAGATAGATAGATAGATAGATACATACATACATACATACATACATAGATACATAGATACATAGATACATAGATAGATGATAATAGGTGGATAGATGGGTGAATGAATGGATGGATGAATGAATAGATGGATAGATTGATGGAGTGAGGCAGAGAAATATAGATAGATAGATAATGGATAGAAGGATGGATGGGTGGAGAGAGGCAGAGAAAGATATAAATTTAGAGAGAGAGAAATAGGCAATAGGCAGATGGATGGATGGATGGATGGATGGATGGATGGATGGATGGATGGAGAGAGGCGAGAAAGATATATATAGAGAGAAAAAGGTAGACAGGTATATGGATGAATGGATGGATGGATGGAGAGAAAGATAGAGAGAGATAGGCAGATAGATGATAGACAGAAAAAGATAATAGATGGCAGATAGGCAGATAGAAAGGCAGTTAGACAGAGACAGATAGATGGATGGATGGACAGATACACAGACAAAAAGACAGAAAGACAAACTGACAGAACAGACAAAACAGACACATGATTGATACGTTTATGTGTAAACATACATATGCATATATACACATATACATACATTCACACATATATGTATGTGTATATGTGTGCATATATGCTATGCATATATGTGTGTGTATATAAAAGTTTCTAGATCTGTGTTAAGAACCTCTACTTTAGAGGCAGAATGATAGGATATGAGAATTAGAAGAGATTAAGTATCCATATAGTCCAGCCCAGGGGTGCTTTTCCCCTCTGTCCCCCCAAATTAAAGATGAAAATGAACCCAAAGTACATGATGGGGAAAGTAAAGGAGAGGAAGGACAGATACGACCATCTCCACCCCCACGTGCTGTCCCTTACCTGTTCAGCTGCTGGACTCTGGACAAACTACTTAGAGAGCCTGTCCTGGTTTTTTCCTGGGTTCTAATTGGTGACAGCAGGCTGTGGTCCAGAGAGATAATGACCCAACTCGGCAGCACTAATACACTTACTGCTGCCTTCAATTTCACCTCACAGAATCGTGGGCCTCACACCAGCCACTTCAAACTGTCTCCTTTAGAGACAGGTGGTCATTAAGCTTGACTGTGGACATTCCCTCTCCCTCTGGATGTCTGGCAACAAGCAGTATCACACACCTCCAGCAGGGACATGAAAGCATTTTCTCTGAGGGGGGAGAAGGAGGAGACATGCACCACACAGCAATTACCAGAGACATGGCTCCACTTTACTGCAAATTGTCAGCTAGGAGCTTATTGAAAACCACAGCTCCAGATGGCCCGCAAAAGGAGTCTTTCAATAATTCTATTTAATTGAATCTGCATTTATCCAGCACCAACTATCTACAACATCTTGTGCTTGGCACTAGGGCCACAATATTGTAAGATGGCAAAAAGCTGCCCTCAAGGAGTGGATTATCTACTGCAGGATAAAAATGGGCATAAATCGAGAGATCTGTAACTAGTCTTTCTGATGCCAGAGAAAAGTACCACAAAACATGTCTGATATAGAAAGGAAGACCCCAAAACAACCCTCTTGTGGGAAAGCGCTAGAGACCTTGAGGGGAAAGCCAGTGCTGGGACATGGATCTTTCCATAGGCTTTTTGCTCCTTCAGGTGCTCTGTGATCTAACAGCATTGGTCTACTTTCTGTTTCCTACATAAGACATGCCATTTCCCAAGTCCAAGACTTTTCCCTGGCTGGCCCTTATACCTGGAATAGTTTTCTTCTTCACCTCTCACTTTTGCATCCTCCGGTTTTCTTTAAGACTCAAATATTACTTTGAGCTGGTGGCCTTTCCAAGTTCCTCTCCCCTGCCTGTCTTGAGTTCCTTCTCCCTGAAATTAACTCCCATTTACAAACATATACATATAGTCTCACATACCTAGACACACACATATATATTTTTTTAATTGTTTTCTATATACACACAAAATGTTCATTATATACTGTATTATATTGTGGATAAATAAGCTGTACATATACAACATATCTATGTAGGTTTCAAAATATTTGTGTACATAGACATCGTATCTATGCAGACATCAAATGTATACATGTATATAAGGTAGCTATGTAAACATTAATTATATGTGTGTATGAATTGTATCTATATAGATATAAGATGTAAGTATGCAAGATATGTGTGTATATATGCACTGTATCTATATAGTACAAGGTATGTACATATGTATAGGTATGTATAACATATTCAGTGTGTGTATATATATATACACACAAAGATAATATATGTGTATGTATATATATGTGTACACACATACACAGAGTAGGATGACCAAAATGCCAAGAAGAATTAAAAAAGAAATCAAGATATTTCTCTGGTAAATGAAGTGAAACAATGTGTTTTGGTAGAAAAAGACCTGACCTTAGACTCCCCAAATCTGGGTTCCAATTCTGGTTCCTTAGGAGTCCAATCAAATCAAGTTGTTTTTTTTTTTTGAGCCTCAATTTCCTCATCTGTATAATGAGCATAAGAATCCCCGGCTACTGTCAAGATCAAATGAGGAAGCTGATTTGAAGATTTTTAACACATTGTAGAATGTTACATATGTAGGGAAGCAATTCTCAATGCAATTCCCTTAGAGTGTAGCTCAACTCTTGACCCCAAGTCTAAAGTAATGGACATTTTCTTGGCCATTTTAACCCAAACAACCCCTAAGGTAGGCATGCCCAGCACCAAAGCAATGAGGGAAGCATACAGCAAAGAATCGGCATCACAGGATGCTGGAATCTCAGAGCTAGAAGGAAACTTGGTGCTCATTTAGTATCCAACAACTGTCTCTGCACTGTGACTTCGATCTCAATTTGAAAATAAAAAACAATTTTAGTCAAAATTCAAGGCCAGTCATTAGTCTCTCTCTCTCATTCTCTCTCTCTCTCTCTCTCTCTCTCTCTCTCTCTCTGCCTCTCTCTCTTTCTCTTCTGCTCTCTGTCTCTCTCTCCCTCTCTCTCTCTCATTCTCTCTCTCTCTCTGCCTCTCTCTCTCTTTCTCTTCTGCTCTCTGTCTCTGTCTCTCTGTCTCTCTGTCTCTCTCTCTCGCTCTCTCTCTCTCTGCTTCTTTCCAGTCTTTATTTAAGAGGGCCCAGTGCATAGACTTAGAACCACAATGACCTTATGGTCACGTGGTCTGGGTTAGTGTCAGAATTTGAAATAGATGTCAGTTCTCCAGCCTTATAGTTCAGAGATCTGCCAGTCTTCTACACTCATCCCACACAGAAAGTCAAACAGGACCAGGCATCCAACTGGTTAAATAGCCCTCATTTTTCTTTAGTGAAAAAAAAAATTCTAATATCAAATCTCCTCTATTACTCAGTGCAATTAAAGACCTTCCACTTGTTTGAGCAACTGAACCAAAATAATTATAAACAAATGTACCTCTCTGACTACAATTGCATATTAACAAAGGCTTGGGGCCAATTAATCATTACACCATCAATATCTCATTTGCATAAACCTATTCTCTTTGAAAACTCCATGTATGGGGTGACAGGACTACTTCATTGATTATGGAAATTTGCCATCAAGTTTCTCAGAACCAGTCAAAGGGAATAAAAGGACTTGTCTGCTTGCTCATAGGGCTCCCAGCTGCCTTCTCTCCCACCCCCTCCTCAGCACAGAAGGCAAGAAACAAGACGGAAAAGACACAATTAAGGTCGAATTCTTCAATGGTAAAGCAAGGCCTGTCTTGGCTTGGGAATCAGTTCCAAGAGGGATGTCCTATTCATGGGAGGGGAGTTCTGGGGACTAGAGCTACCGTGGCAATATTGGATGCTTCAGATTTCCAATCTATACAGGTGTCCTTATCTTGGGGCCTTTTTACATAGGTCAGGGGTTCTTTGCCTACGCTCAGTCGGTGGAAAAAATATATATGTATATTCATATAAATTATATATACATACCTGCATATGTTTTCTATATGTGTATATATATATATGTTTCTATTTCCTGTGTTATACTGTCTTTTATTTTATGCATTTAAAAAGTATCCTGAATTACTAGACTCCCAAATGAATCCATGAGCCCAAACAAGTTAAAGACACCTGCTTTTGAGTACTCTCCCAAATAATAACAATTCACATCTGTGTCGTAAAGTTTGCAAAATTCTTTACATACTTTATCTCATTTGGGCCACCGGAAGACTGTGAGGTGAGCACAATTATCCTCATTTTACAGCCGATAAAACAGAGACTAAGAGTGATAAAAGTATCTTTACTGTGATCACACAATGAAAGAAATGGCAGATGCAAGCATTTGGACCCAATTCTTGTTCTCTCCAAGTACAGCCTCCCTTCCATACATGATGGCACCGACCCCTTTCAGCAAAAAACTATTCCCTCTACTACGTACAAGGTGGCACAGTCAGGTATACGCAGGGCTGTACTCTCAGATCTTTGGCAATGCTAGCCACGTTTTAGTTTATTTACTTGGTTACAATCTAACTCTTGCAAGGAAATGTCCTTATAACAGTTATAATATAACTTATAACTTTTACAAGTGATAGTGTGTGGGGTCTAGAAAACCCCATCCATCCTTCTATAAATGAGTTTGAATGTTAATTGTACTAGGTGTTGTGGGTCTCATTTTCTATTCCATACAGGCTAAACCCTAAGAAAATGTTAACTTCTTTCTAACCAAGTTCTCAAGATTTAAAGCTTTACAAAGTCCATGAAACAGACCCTTGTTTAGGTACCTGTTATATAAGGTTATATAACTGTTATATAGTCTGTGAAGACTAGCTCTCAATACTCAACAACATGTATGCATGGGGGAGGGGTGCCAGTATATTTTGGGCTTCATAAAGTTTATTGAGATTTCTTTGGGCAGGATGTCTTCCTCCCAATCTTAAGATGATGGATTATGAGGTTCTAGGACCCTATTTTTTCCCTTTAAATTTATTTATTTATTTGTTTGTTTTATGTTTTAATTTTTATTTTGAATATTTTCCCATAGTTACATGTTTCATGTTCTTTCCCTCTCCCCCAAACCTCCTTATCCCCCCTTTAGCCAATACACAATTCCATTGGGTTTTACATGTATCATTAATCAAGACCTAATTCCATATTATTGATAGTTGGACTAGAGTTATCATTTAGTGTCTACATCCCCAATAACATCCCCATCAGCCCATGTGTTCAGGTAGTTGTTTTTCTTCTGTATTTCTCCTTCCACAGTTCTTCCTCTGAATGTGGCTAGATTTCTTTCTCATAAGTCCTTCAGCCTTGCTCTGGATTCTTGCATTGTAGCTAGTAGAGAAGTCTAGGACCCTATTTTTAAAACCTCCAAATTGGAAGGGACTTTAGAGTCCATCTAATTAAACTCATATCTGAAAAAATGATCTCATCAAACTCGGGTGCAGGTAAGAAAAATTGGTACCTCTCAAGGCAGCCCATTTTCACTTTTAGATAGCTTTAATAGTTAGGAAGGAATTCCTGAGATCAAGCCTAAATTGACCTCCTTGCAACTTCTGCCAGATGCAATCAGTTCTGTCTTTTGGGGCCAAGTAGAACAAGTGTTATCCCTCTTCTACAAGGCAGGTCCCCAAAACTTTGAGCAATGCTACCATGCTCTGGTTGTCTTGCTTTGTTCTTCTCCAGGAGAAAGTAAAATCTCATATTAATATGATATATCAGATAGACATCTTTCTTTTTAAAATTGTTCTTTACAATTTTTCGTATCCTAGAAAATGATATACTAGTAGCTCTAAAAGAATCCTTTTGGATAATCTAGTTCAAACCTCTCTTGTTACCTAAAGAGGAAAATACTTGTCTAAAGTCACATATGTCAAATATAGCAGAGCTGGGATCCAAACACATGTTTTAATAAAAAGTCTCAGGGGCAGCTGGGTGATTCAGTGGATTAAGAGCCAGCCCCAAAGATGGGACATTATGGGTTCAAATCTAGCCTTAGACACTTCCTAGCTGTGTGACCCTGGGCATGTCACTTAACCTCCATTGCCCACCCCTTACCACTCTTCTGCCTTAGAACCAATACACAGTAATGATTCTATGATGGAAGTTAAGGGTTTAAAAAAACAATTCTGTGGAGATGATACACAAATTCATAATTACTATTAGGAAAGGAAAGAGAGAAAGAGAAAGAGAAAGAGAGAGAGAGAGAGAAAGAGAAAGAGAGAGAGAGAAAGAGAAAGAGAGAGAGAGAAAGAGAGAGATTACATGATCACCTGGCTGTGCCTAACTTAAAACCATTTCCACACTTCCCAGTCTCAATTTCCAAGCAGAGTGGCTGCATCAGCTCAAGCCAGTGAGTGCCAAGGGTTAAATGCTTGGAGAAGGAAGAGAGAACACTCCTGGGACTCTCTAGATAGGCTTAACCTCAGGCCAGATCTGAGTCTCGATTTTCAGACACACCACCCATTGCAAGGGAACTTCTACCAGCCCGTTCTGTATGCCAGGATGCCACATTAGGACACCAGGTAGCCATATAGAGCCCTGGTATCTTTCCATAGTATGTGTATGTGGCCAGTCAAAGGGTAAGGCTGATATCAACCAAAAATGAACTTTCAAATGGAATAAGGGTATACAATTTATATTAAATTCACACACACTCACACACATACACACAGGTCATCTGATTCCAAGTCAAGACTCTTCATTGAATCATATCTTCCTGGTGAAGTCCCTTCTTATCCCTGACATGGGGGAAAATGTCAAATAAAATCATTAAGTATCTACTATGTCCCTAATACAAGCTAGAAGAATATAAATAATGCCATCTTTGCTTCCTTTACGGACTGTTCATTTTAGTGAGTTAGTATTATTGTTGCCATTATTATTCTACTACTACTACTATTACTACTACTACTTCTACTACTACTACTTCTACTACTACTACTTCTACTACTACTACTACTACTACTACTACTACTACTACTACTACTACTACTACTACTACTACTACCACTACTACCACCACTACCACTACCACTACCACTACTACTATCACTACTACTACTACTACTACTACTACTACTGCTGCTGCTGCTGCTGCTGCTGCTGCTACTACTACTACTACTACAGCTTGCTAGCTAGCATTTAAAGAATACAAAGCTTTAGGACACCAAGGTGGCACAGTGGATAGAGTATTGGGCTTAGAATCAGACAAATTCAGTTTCTTGAGTTAAAATCTGGCCTTATGCACTTACTATTTGTGTGACCCTGGGCAATTCACTTGACTATGTTGACCTCAAAATAATAAATATAAAGAAAGAACTGCAAAAAAACGTTTATATGAGTTATCTCATTTGATCCTTACAAAAGCTGTGAGGTAGATGATATTATTCTCATTTTACATATGAGGAAACTGAGGCTGAGAGAGGAATAATGGCTTGCCCAGGGTTATACAACTAGTAAGTATCTGAGGCAAAACAAATCAAGTACATGATCAGAGGCGGTCTTTCCTGAGGCCAGTGAATTGTGTCAGCATGTAGCACTGTTTCAGTTCAGAGACAAGGAGACAAGGATCAAATCATCCCACTGTGAAAAGTCTATTCTTGTTTTCAAAGCCGTGACATTGATCCCTTCTATTTTCCACATGTCTGTATGTATGGTATGTGTGTGCATGTGTACACATATGCAATGTGAATTACATGAATATCTGTGTTTAGGTATGCAGATTTTTAAGTGTGCTCATCCATCAATCAATTTGTGCCAGATACTTATATGAAAGCCTGTGTGTTCCCAGGCTTATGTGTGTGCTGAAGGCATCAGGAAAAAAGAGAAGAATGAACCACATTAACCCCATCACACCCTGAAGCTTATGAGGTGACTAGTGTGGCGGCCAAAGCAAAGCCTCTGTGCCCTCCCCTGTCCTCAGCCTGTGCACTCTCTCTGGGGAAGAGCCAAGGCTGTTAGAGTGGCCTCAGCTTAACCAGCTTCGACACCTCAAACACAGAGATAAAAATAGAAGCCCCAGAAGGATTTTTTGAAAATAAAATGGAAGGAGAGAGCCCCAGAGGCAAACCCTGAAATTGCTGGAGAGGCAGATGAAGGGGGAGAGGAGGAAAGCACAAGGTCAAGGATAGGAGACCAGACTAGAGGACAGAAGTCAGAGAAAGACAGAGGAGAAGGAAATAGGCTGCCCCAGGCCTCCAGGGACTGAGAAAGAGACAAGGGACAATCGTTTTCCTCCAAAAGACAAGGCTTCACTTTCAGATGCTTTGAAAAAAAGTCACATAGAATTGACTGTCAGTCAAGTTTCAGCCACTATTTCCAGATTATACTGCCTATACTTCACCCACTGTCCTCACCTTCCCCCTTCAGACCCTCAGACTCTGATCCTGGAATTAATCTGTTGTCTGATTGGTGAGTTTTGGCCTTATCTTGCCTGGATTCAGGACTCTACATCCCTTCAGCTTCTAAATAATGCCCTAGAAACACCTATCCTTCACCACCCAGCTCCTTTATTTGTAGCCAGTCCTAATAACATATATATATATATATATATATATATATATATATATATATATTATAAGTTCCTTGAGGACAAGGGATAGGATGCTGCCTTCTCTTTTTGCCCCCACTTCTTAACATGGGACCCACATAGAAAGGGCTAATGTGTGCTTCATCTGCCTTATCTATCAAAAAGTATTCATGGAGAGAAGGCTCTCTCATCCAGCTCAGGAAACAAATGAATGACTGCAAAGTGCTAATTACTGTTGAAGCCCCATCATCATCATTGTCATCTTCATAATCATTATTATAATAATCATCAGTCTTGTCACCACCACTGTTGAATGTCCTTTGCACATGTGAACCTATGCTAGGTAGAGTGCAAATGAATTCTCCCAAAAAAGGGGCACCTTTTAGTTTTATCAAGTCTACTTTGCAAGGTTTGATCTATACTATACCCCAACAGATTTGTCTATACCCGTGATGGCTAACCTATGGCACACATGCCAGGTGGGGGCACTTAGAGCTCTCTCTGTGGATCCAGCACAGAATCTGTTACTAGAAAGCTGGAGAGACACCGGCCTTTCTACTCTCCTCCCCTTCCCCTGAGGACATTTCTCTCATCACCCACCCCTCTAAAAGGTCCGCCATCATTGGTCTAGAACAGGGGTCGGCAATGTATGGCTCTCAAGCCATATCTGGCTTTTTTGAGGGCCGGATATGGCTCTTTCTGCAGAAGGCATAAAGTCAATTTTTTTTCAGGTGCAATTTTTTTACAGCAGCACACACTGTTACAGGAGCATGCACTGTGAGCACTGTACGGCTCTCACGAAATTATATTTTAAAAAATGTGGCGTTTATGGCTCTCACGGCCAAAAAGTTTGCCAACCCCTGGTCTAGACCATATTGCAACAAGAAAATGATAAGCACAAGTGATGAACTGATTGTTTTGCTACACCATGCCAAATAACTAGTATGAATCTTTTCATTTTTCCTTTTATTACATTAAATATAAACATAAGTTTCTTGTGTGGATACCTCAAGCATCATATTAGTTAAGGATAAGCATTCAGACAGGCATCCTACAGACATGCTTTCTAGATAGTTACTGTTGTTAAGTAATTTTTCAGTTGTTTCTGACTCTCTGTGATCCCATGTGGGGTTTTGTTGGCAAAAATATTGGAGTGGTTTACCATTTCCTTCTCCAATTCATTTGACAGATAAGGAAATTGAGGCAATCAGAGTTTAGTGACTTGCCCAGGGTCACACAGTTAGTTGCCTCTGAGCCAAATTTGGTGAGTCTATCTGATTCCAAGCCCAATGCTCTATCCACTGTGCCAGCCAGCTGACCTACTAACCAGTAGAGGTATCCAAATCCCAAAGTGGAAACTGTGCTTGTTAACTCCAGAAAAGCATGATCTGTTATATAAATGTAAAAGAATATTTTGCTATAATCAAGAAATTTCTTTAGAGGCAGAATTTTTCTTTATTCCTCCTCCCAGGAAATCTGTCTGGAAATAAAGGGGGAGAGAAGTAAAAAAGAAAGGAGAGGCTCAGAACAGTAGGAGAGCAGAGAGAAGGGTAAGAGGAATGAGAAGATGGAGACATTTGGACCACAACTATGGCCTGCTGATAGGAGGGTGGTGTGCATGGTCTTTGCTATGTCCATTTAAATCAAGTCAACAGGCATTTATTATTTACTGTGTGTCTAGTTCCGAATCTAGTACCCTATCCACTGCACCACCCAGCAATTTGAAAGAATTGTTTTTTATTTTACTAACAATTGTGTGTGTGAGAGACCATGTTGTGTATTTGCATGTGTAAGGAGTGAAGAAAGCCCCAACCTTCACAAGGTCTTGTGTAAATGTAGAACCTTGAAACCTTCCTGGCTTCCTTCAAGTTCCACATAAAATTCTACATTCTAGAAGACATTGTCCCCTCTCATCCTTCATATGAGTCCCTTCCCTTTGTTGATTATATCCAACCTATGTTCTCTGTATCTTGTTTGTTCACAGCTGTTGGCATGTGGTTCCGACCACTAGAATGGGAGCTCCTCCAGGGCAGACACTGTCTTTCCCATATTCCCCTCACCCTTATGACTAGGTATACTGCCCAGCCCACAGGAGATTATTAATAAATCCTTTTGGACTTAATACCTCTGGCCTTTATACCTATTCCAAATACAAGGTAATATGGCATTTGGAAAATTCCTAGTGAAGATCACTCATCTGAAAGGCAATAGGACCCCTTGTCTTTGGAGGGTCAGCGGTCTGACTGGGGTTATATTTGAATCAAATATGAGTGATATTAACATGTAAAGCATTATTATGACATAGATGTCAACCACAACATAATGGGACACCTAAAGAGGAAACAAATCATTTTACTCTTAACCAGGGAGTTTTATAAATATTGGGAAAATACCATCATATCAAGGGCAGCTGGGTAGCTCAGTGGATTGAGAGCCAGGCCTACATATGGGAGGTCCTAGGTTCAAATCTGGCCTCATACACTTCCTAGCTAATGTGACCCTGGGCAAGTCACTTAACACTCACTGCATAGCCCTTACCACTCTTCTGCCTTGGAACTAATACATAGTTCTAATATATAAATCTAAGGCAGAAGGTGAGGTTTTATTTTTAATATTTTAATTTTTTTCTTTAATTTTTATTTTCAAATTCTTTCCTTCCTTCAATTCCCTTCACAACTTATTGAGAAGGCAAGAAATACAATAATCATTATACATATAATGCTACACAAAAAAAGTTTCTGCATTAGCCATGTTCTGAAAGAAAAAAGAAAGCCAGTTTTAAAAGGGTTTCTATTAGCATTCTGAATTCATCAGTTTTCTATTGGATGAATTCAGCATTTTATGTCATAAGGCCTTTGCAGTTCTGATGGATCATTACAGAATTATTGTCTTTCACTGTAGGTTAGAAGGTAAGGGTTTTTAAAAAGTACCATCATATTGTCCATCAGTAAATATATATATATATATATATGTGTGTGTGTGTGTGTGTGTGTGTGTGTGTATGTATCTATATTTTTAAAAAATCTACTATGTACTAGGCACTGTGTTAAGAGCTGTGGATACAAAGACAAGTCCCTCTTTTAGGACCGCATGGTCTAATGGGAGAGACAACATGCAAACAATTATGTACAAACAAAATATAGCTGTGATAGAATGGAGATCATCGACAAGGAGGAGGTACTGGCAGTTAAGGAGACGAGAGAATGACTGCATTCGTGGATCCGTGTTTCCTAACACACAAAATAAAGAACATGCACACCATAGTGAAAAGAAGTGCCATGTAATAGTACATTAATTTATAATTTATTTAGAATTCTCACTCTTTTGCAAACTAACCCTGTGATTCTGAACAAGTCACTTATATCATTTTTTCCTCCCTGAGCCTCAGTTTCTCTAATATATAAAATAGGGATGCATGCATAATTACACTGCCTCTTTCTCAGGTTCAGTATGAGGCAAGTGATGGTGATGGTCAAGGTGATGGGAAGGGGTCCTGGGACTGTTCTTTTAGTAGTAGAGAGAGCTCCCAGCTGAGGAAAATCCATTTACAAATGCAGATTGGCACCTTCTCTCTAACTCTGGATTTAGACTAACTAAAGCAGCTTGCCCAGGGTCACTGCAACAAGTTTGAGCTAAGGCTGGACTTGAATCCAGATCTTACTGGCTTCCAGGATGCCACACTGCCTCTAAATATCTTATGTTTATCGAAATATGAGTTGTTGTTCTTTCTGGCACATTAGAGGAGAAAGAAGCTTTACTTGAAAAGAAGAGTTTGAGGTTCAAGTCTCGCCTCTGTTGATAGCTTTGCTGGAGTACCTTGAGCTATTCCCTCTTCTCCATCAGTTTCTTCCTTTGTAAAATGATGGGGCTGGGCTAAATAATAGTGCCACTTACCTTGATTTCTACCCTGAAATCAGCTATTTTTCCTTCATGAACATCACTAACAGGTAGCGTTCCTCTTACTCTCAGGCCAGGCGGTCCTGAATGTCCAGCCATCCAACACAACCCAGAGAAGGAGGGGCACTATCAGAGGGGGAGGGGGGATCAGGGGCCTTTAAGCACAAGTAACATCCCCTGCTCAAAAGAGCAAACTATGCTGATTCAAAAAAAAAAAAAACATTTTCAAAAACGCCTGTGGGTAAATTTGAGCTGCCCACAGCTCCCCAGGGGCACCTCTAACTTGCTGTCGAGCCATTTCTGTGGATTTCAGTCAAATTCTAATTTTAGTGTTCATTAAACACGGGTAATTCCCCAGCCGATCCCTGCCTCACCTCGTACACAGAATATAGGTCACCAAGGCTCCGCAAACATCCACACATCAAACACAACCTTTTCATTATAAGTATTAACTTTATAAATAATTATGAACTTTAAAAGTTTCCCAAAGCTGTGGCATGCTACTGAAGCAAGTCCTGGGACCTGCTTTAGATGCCACCCACTTTAGATATACACAGTCTCAGAATGGTCAAAAGGTGGACACCAGTTGGGACGGCTCTGTGTGGGGGTAGGTGTCTACACTGCACTTGGCATTCAGGCTGAGAAAACATGCCCCCATTGTGTAACATGGGAAAAACATACAGGTATTAATTAATGCCAAGATGATAATATTTTCAAACACATGCATGCTTCTCCTTTCCTCTCTCTGTGTATGACCTGGGTTTTAATTGTCAGGAAAACACATACATAGTGACAGTGCAGGTGTTTAGAACATCCAACTCTGTTTAAAAGAGAAGCTGTGGCGTCAGAATAGGGTGATAGAAAAAATAATTGGACTTGAAGCCAAAGGACGTGGCTTTGAATCTCTCTTGGACCACACTCACTAGGTGTGTGATCAGGGGCAAATCACATTCCCCCTCAGAACCTCAGTTTTCCTGTCAGTAAAATGAAGATATTAGATCAAACCAAAGACCCCTAAGGACTTTGTTGTGTCGTGAGCCCCTTTGGCAATCCCATAAAGCCTTTGAAGTTCATCAGAATGTTTTTGAAATATATAAAATAAAACATATCAGATTACATCATATTAGGATGGAAAGCAATTATGTTGGAATCTGATTCAAGTCCTTGTCTTGATGTTGACTCTGAGTGTAACCTTGAGTAAATCCCTGAACTTTCCTCAGTTTTCTCACCTATAAAATGAAGGAGGTTAGACTCAATGACCTCTCAGGTCCCTTCTAACTTCTCTTCATGATTTTTGGATTTTATGGAAATAAGCAGGATCTTTCCCTAGCACCCAAAAATTTCATTGTCTTAGGATGGTCATTCTGAAAGTTCATGATGATTTTATAAAACTGTCTGTATGGATATGCCAGGGATAGAAGACTGGACTAACTGTATCTTAGGCATCACAACTTGTGAAGAAAATTGCTAGACTAGATCCTAGCCAAGGACAGATATATGGAAGATGAGGGTACTGAAGGAGGGCAGGTAGTACAAACATTGTTCAAAAGAAATGGAGATGTTCAACCTGGTGGTGAGCAGCTAGGTGGTACAGTGAATTGAGTGCCTGGCTTGGATTCAAAGAATCATCTTTCTGGGTTCAAATATGGCCTCAGACAGCTTACTAACTGTGTGACCCTAGATGAGACACTTAACTCTGCCTCAGTTTCCTCATCCATAAATGTTCTGGAGAAGGAAATTGCAAACCATTCCAGTATCTTTGCCAAGAAAACCTCAAATGGGGTCCTGAAGAGTTGAACTTGACTAAAAAATGATTCAACCACAATAACAAAACCTAGTAAAGAGAGAATGAGTCTCTTCAAGGATTTGAAGGGCAAACATATGGAAGAAAATGAGACTTCTTCCATTTGAGCCCAGAAGGATAATTTGAAGAGCAATAAATAGAGGCAGATTTTTGGCTCATTAAAATCCAAAATTTCCTTATGATTAAATCTTTCCCCAAAATGGAATAGACTGCCCTCTGAAGCTCAGAGCCCATTATCAGTGAAGATCTTTGACCAGAATGTAAATATTGATGGGGATTTTATAGATATTCTTGTGGTCATCAGAACTGGAATTTGGTAACCTGAAAGGTCTTTCCCAGCTTTGAGGCTGTCTGATTCTGACTCCAGGTCATAGCCTGAAAGTGACTTTTTCATCCTAAAATCCACGTTTCAATTTATTTGCTTGCCATTTGCCACTTTCACATGCAAAAAGAATAGAAGCAGAGAAGACAGGGCAGGGGGTCTAGAGTGCTCTGATCAGCTGAATATTTGTCACAAAAGCTTCTCTGCACCCAGTTTTCCTTTTTGTCCAGAAAGGGAAGGCTTGTGCCTGATGAATCTGGGCCCAACTGATCTTTGAAGGAAAAGAGGTGAGTTGCCTAAATCATTGAAGTTGGCACTAACTTGGCCCTCCTTGTGAGGTACTGTGTTGAAATGAAAAAGACTTTTCCCCCTCCCAAGTCCAGTAAATGACAAGCTAAGTCCTAAATAAATGTTCCTTGGATAAATTGTGCAGTGTTATTGCATAGGCCACCCTGCCAAGCAGTGGTTGGATTAAAGCATTTATCATGTGCCCTGAATAATTACAGAGCTTTAGATGCTATATTTAAAAAAGCACATCCATTTTTGACTGGACCCTAGGGGTGGCAATGGGGATGATGGTGAAGAGGAGGAGCCAGGGAAGGCTTTGAAGCTGTTTCTTTCCTGGCATCATTTATTGGTTTCTAAAATGGGGAGCTGTCCCATGGCGAGAATGATATTGGAACCAGGAATATGGACCTGGTTGCTGAGGTCAAACTGACTGAGGCCAGAAGGCTGGCCTGGCTGTCAGTAAGGAATGAGAAAATAGAAGTGTCCCTGGTCTAGCCCAAGGCCTTGGCACTTCCACAAGTAAGTTATTGACCCCAAAGTTACTGTTAGCTTCAAGATAATGTAGCAAGATGGACTCCCCATTGCTAAGAAAGGATAACACTATAACCAGTCAACCACAAACACCTATTAAATGTTTACCATGTTCTATGAACTGTGCTAAATCCTAGGGATTAGAGAAAGTAAAAAAAATCACGATCTCTGACTTCAGAAAATTCATTCTAATGAGGGAGACAACATGTAGAAACTTGTATGTACAAGCAGTGATTCCCAAAGTGGGTGCCACCGCCCCCTGATGGATGCTGCAGTGATCCGGGGAGGTGGTGATGGCCACAGGTGCATTTATCTTTACTATTAATTGCTATTAAAATTAAAAAAAATTAATTTCCAGGGGGCTAAGTATTATTTTTTCTGGAAAAGGGGCAGTAGGTCAAAAAAGTTTGGGAACCACTGCTCTATATGATGTAAGAGGAAGGCAAGCTCAGAGTCATGGTATGGTACTGGTATTTGGAAGGAAGGGGTGTGGAAACCTTCCTACAAGGTAGGATTTGAACTGTGTCTTGAACAAAGTTGTGGAAGCCTTAAAACAGGTGAGGAGAAAATTTGAGACACAGAGGATAACCAGTACAAAAACAGAATCAAGATATGGAGTGTCATGTGTGAAGAAAAGCAAGAAGGCCTGTGTGGATGGGTCTGTACCTAAATGGTAATAACTTGTAGGAAGTCTAGATGTGAAGGGCTCTAAAATATAGAGGATTTTATATTTGATACTGGAGTTAATAAGGAGCCATTGAAGTTTATTCAATGTTCAAGGGAGCAGCTGAATGGAAGGAGGGTTAGAACTTGGATAGACATGAGGCAGAGAAATAAACCAAGAGGCTATTAAAGTGGTCCAATTTTGGAGACTTGAGGCACAGGGGAGCTAAATAAGCAGAAAGATAGGGATGTGTAGGAGAGATGCTATGATGATAAAACAACAGCCTGAATAGAAGAGTGAATAAGGAAGCAGTCAAGGATGACTCCCAGATTGCAAATCTAGGTGTCTGGGGAAATGGTGTTACCCTGGATAGTAACAGGGAAGTTGGGATAAAGAGAAAGTTTGAGGGAAAATATAATGTGTTCAGTTTTGTATATTTTGAGAGTAAGATATATATAAGATATTTAGTTCCAGGTGTTCAAAAGGTAGTTGGTAATGTGAGACTGGAGCTCAGGAGAGATGTTAGAGCTACATATAGAAGTAAAGAAATCATCTGCCTTGACATGATAATTAAATCCAAGATAGCCCATAAGATCACAAAATAAGATAGTATAGAAGAGA
>NC_058131.1:81480690-81560457 GCF_016433145.1 Gracilinanus agilis
GGGGAGAGTAATGAATGCTGGAGGAGATGTGGCAAAATTGGGACATTAATGCATTGCTGGTGGAGCTGTGAACTGATCCAACCATTCTGGATGGCAATTTGGATCTATGCTCAAAGGGCTATAAAAGAATGCCTACCCTTTGATCCAGCCATACCATTGTTGGGCTTGTACCCCAAAGAGGTCATAGATAAACAGACTTGCATGAAAATATTTATAGCCACACTTTTTGTGGTGGCAAAAAACTGGAAAATGAGGGTATGCCCTTCAATTGGGGAATGGCTGAACAAACTGTGGTATATGCTGGTGATGGAATACTATTGTGCTAAAAGGAATAATAACCTGGAGGAATTCCATGTGAATTGGAAAGACCTCCAGGAACTGATGCAGAGTGAAAGGAGCAGAGCCAGAAGAACATTGTACACAGAGACTGATATACTGTGTGGTAAAATCAAATGCAATGGACTTCTGTACTAGCAGCAATGCAATGACCCAGGACAATTCTGAGGGATTTATGGAAAAGAATGCTACCCACATTCAGAGGAAGAACATCAGGAGAGGAAACACAGAAGAAAACTGCTTGAATACATGGGATGATGAGGACATGATAGGGGATCGAAAGTACCATACCAATGCAACTATCAACAATTTGGAAATAGGTCTTGATTAATGACACATATTAAAACCAGTGGAAATGTATATTGGCCAGGGGAGGGAGGAG
This sequence comes from Gracilinanus agilis, assembly GCF_016433145.1. NCBI lineage: Eukaryota > Metazoa > Chordata > Mammalia > Didelphimorphia > Didelphidae > Gracilinanus > Gracilinanus agilis. Next base: position 81,481,409 of record NC_058131.1, read on the forward strand.
GTCGGGGGACGAAGGGGAAAGTAAGAGCATAAATCTTGTAACCATGTTAACTTTTCTAAAATATAAATATTAATAAATGTTTAAAAAATTTTTTAAAAAAAGAGCCATATGTTTTTCAACAATTACCTTAGCATATCTGGCAATAAGCAAGGGAATATTACATAGTTCTTTCTAGCCCTTCATCCCAAGGTCACCATGGCACCAAGTAGAATAGAAATTTGGTCGTTATCTGGGTAATTTGATCCATGTAGTTAGCCAATTTGTGTAAAGCAGCTCAATAAAATCTATTCTCTACTCTGAAGTCCAAAATATCTAGGCCTTCTTGAACCAAATTAAACAGTGCTACAGCATAGAAAGAATTCATTTCTTAAAATAAACAGAATGGACCAAACCAGGTTTTTAAAAAAATACTTTGAAATTGACCATCACCAATGCTAAAAAAAATCCCACTTGGAGCTAAGCAGATAGAGTTTAATAGGACCTTAGAGATTTAAATGAGGTACCACCATTTAAAGAGGAAACTGAAACTCAAGCAAGTTGTCTAACTTCCCCCAAAGTTAAATGATCAATTAGGGGCAAAACAAGTCCTACAGCCAACTTCCTTTGTTCTTCCCATTACACCAAAATGCCTCCTCTATGCATCTCCCTCTACCAGACTCATCTTTCTTTTTGGCTGCTATGGCTCACACTGACTGAAGGAAGGCATGGCTAAAGGGGCTGTTAGACTGGCATTCTCCAATACCTTCTGTCTTGGGAACAAGGTAGAAGCTGGCAACAGCTCAGGTAGAAGACATTGATTAGGTGATCTGAGTTTCAAAACCTTTTCATCAGAATATCTTTCTGGAATTAGGAATTAGGAAGAGCTTAAAAGATCATCTGGTTCAATCTGCTCCTTTCAATAAGCAATAAATATCCCTAGAAAGACTGAATGATTTACCCCAAATCACTCAGGTAGTACATAGCAAGGGCAAGGTTCTAACAGCTCTTTTAACTCCAAGTTCACTGTTCTGTCTATTATAACAAGTACTTGTCAGCTTCTATGAAGCTACGATCACCAGAGGTTCCTCTCCTGGCCATATGACCTTAGACATAAGGAATAATCACCATACCAAAAATGCTGTTGCTACTAACAATAATAATAAAATATTGTTATTATCATTATTTGCATTTCCATATTGTTTTATGATAAAACAACCCTCCTTGAGATGTATATTGAAATATTACCACTTTAAAAATCTATAAACTGAGTCTAAGAGAGGGGATTACTCAGCTAGCAAGCACAAGAGAAAGAACTTGAACTAAGGTCTCTCTACGTTAATAAAGGAGAAAGACAGCAAAAAAAAAAAAAATACCCAGCCCCAATTTTAGAAAGAAATTAAAAGATAGTTTGGTTTTTTAAATAATTTTTTTCATTATGAAGAATAACAATTTCAATAAATATTTAAAAATTAAAAAAACAAACTGAAGAACAAGATATGAAACAAAACTATAGAAGTTATTGTTCTTTGGTAATTTTTTTAAAACCCTACAAGCTTTAACAAAATAATAACATTATTTGCTCTGAGTCGCTTTCTGTTCTCTTTTTCCATTTGCAATTAAAAATTTTACAGTTTTAGTTATCTTTCTACTCTTATACTCAATGCTAACTTTTTTTCTTCTAATGTCTGCTTTTTTCATTCCCTAAGACTCCTGGTTTAGATTCACATGAATTATTTGGTGTCCAAAAGAATTACTGCTCTTTCCCAAAGTATTATCACAAAATTGGAGATGAAGAATTGGGAGGAATCTTTGAAACTATTCAAATCTATTCATTTTTTAGCTGGAGACACTAAGGGTCCCCTAAAAAGAAAAGATTTCCCCATATTCAACTGGTAAGAAATAAAGCCAGCATTAAAACTCTGGGCCTCTAATACCAAACTCAGTGTTCTGTCACTACCCTTCAGAATTTACAAAATATATCTTCTCCTATTTCTATATATTCATCTTTCTTTCTCCTTTCTAATTCTAGTTTTTATCTCCCTCTCTTTTACAGAAAGATCATATCCAAACTCATTATAGATCAATCAACTTTCTTAAATCTCAGATCCAGTTGAAATTTCTTTTGTCATGTCAATCTCTATGTCTTTGGTCAGTCCATCTGATTGACTGAGTCCTTCCAAAATTTCCATTTTAAGGTGGAAGTCCAGGCCAAACAACTCCTCCAGGCTACATTTCTGATTAATCTCCACAGGCATTTCTCTATAATTCCACAGAAACCTCCTCACTTTGGAAGCTCATTCCATACTGTTCTTCTCATCTTCTCTACTCAGTGACTTCTCTCTCTGATTGACTAGTTCCTCCTGGAGCTCCATTTTAAAGTAAATGCCCAGACCAATCATCTTTATTTCCTTACAGTCCACACTACTAAGTGGTGTTGTATTAGGGAAGCTGCAATATGAATCTCACAGTGTTCAGATTTTCTGTAGTTTGTCACTCTATAGTGCCCTGATGACAAACCTATGACATGTGTGTCAGCACTGACACATATAGCCATTTTGATGACACGTGACCACATGTGACCCATATAGAGAAGTATGTTATTTAAACTATAAATATCATGAAATTATGTTTGTTTGTTTCTTTTTTCTCGAAGTGATACACCATCTGAGTTATGCTTGGTTTTTTGGTGAATTTTGACAAGCCAAGCTCAAAAGGTTGCCCATCACTGGTATAGTGTATCTTTTTCTCTTCCTCCCACCTTCTAAACTCCCATTTAGGAGTTGATTTCTGCCATTAGAATATAAACCCCTTGAAGGCAGGGATTATCTTTCTATCTTGTTTTCTCAGCACTTAGCACAGTATCTGGCACCTACTGCCTGCTTAAAAAATGTTTGTTGACTTTGGGACTGGATATGACTGTTAAAGGACAGGTGGAGAGCCCAACAAGGAAAGAAAATGGAATTACATGAGGAGAATCTTCTCCTCAACCTCCTCCAACCCTTTCATTAAAAAAAAAATAATAAAAAGAAAGAAACAGAGTTAGTGGCATTTGTAATTTTCTGAATGTCACACAACTGGCAAATGGCAGGATTATCAGGATTAAATTCCAAGTCCTCAGACACCCTTTCCAATGCTTTTTTCACTCTATGGCAAATGGTGACTCTAAGGCAACCTATATACAATCTGTTGATCAAAATCTGTTACTGATCTATGCAGTTCAATGCAAAACAAGTCCCTCTCTGCATTTACCAATGTGTGGCTCAAACTTATTCCAAATCCTTATATTTTAATGACTTTGTTACTAATATTGTTTATGGGCTGGTGTGTTTACTTTGATTATTTCTTATTGATTTTTATTGGTTCTCATGAAACTGCGGGGTAATGGCAATCTCTGGAGCCAGGTAAGCTGCTGTTAGGTGCAGAGCATGCCTTTCCACCCCTGGGAGAGTGGAACCCCCAAAGAGAATTAGCTGGTGGGGCAGGACCATATTTATCACAATGACACTGCCCCGGGTGATAGCCAAAAGGATAAAAGAGTCTATGAGAAGCAATCTGGGTTCCCTAAAGCTGTAACTGTTTTAAGCTCCTCATTTAATATCTGTGTTGCATATATAGTAGCAACTGCATCTCTCCTGATTCCTCTGGAGAAAGGTGCCCCTCCTTCCTCCCTTTTCCAGTGCTTTCTCAAATCAGACCCATCTAATTTGCATGACCTATCCCATCTGCCCTGGAATGAGAAGGGAGTGGGGAGGTAGATGGAAAGGGAGCTAAACTCTTCTGAAGAATTTGGGAGAAGTATTGATGAGGCTGGGAAGAGAGGAGAGATAGCATACCATCTGGCTTCTGGGGTGAGGAAAAGATAAATGATGAATCACCCTCACTCAGGATTGGGAAGTGGAAATTCAGTTGAGCAGAGTAAGTAGGTGGGTCCCATAATACGATAAGAGGCACTTTGTTTGGGGCTGGAGGAAGGAGGCAGTGCTATGATATCCAACCTAAGGCACAAATCAAATCTAAGGACAGAAGGACTCAGTGTTAAAGAACTATAATGATCTCCAATAGTATGATTATGGGGCCTGCAGGATACTCTCTCTTGATGTTCAAGAGCTGGCACCATCTCCTGGGGAAAAAGAGTAACAACCAGAGAATATCTATAGGAGGAGAGCCTACACAGCATAAGGAGGAGGACACAAAATGCCTTCCAAAATGGAGGACATCAGAAAGAAAAGTGGTGGAGCACCTATAGACGAAGAAAAGCAGAAAGCACTGAAGCCAGGAGATCATTGGTGGTGCTAATGAGCAGCAGGACAATGGCCAGGAACAGTAGGGCAGCAACTGTAGAAATACAGTGATGGCTATCTGCCAGCAACAGTGAACTGATAAGAGAAGCACCCCTGACTTCATCTCTCACATTAGCATCACCCAGTGTAGTTCTGTGAATCATTGTGATGGTATAGTCCTGTGAGATGGAAAAAATAAAATAATAGGAGAGGAAGCCACTGACAGGGGAAAAGTTATATCATACCTCTCTGTGGGTACAGGTAAAAGTCCTTTGATGTAAAAAATTAAAACTTCTCCTCGTGCCCATTTTATGGCTTGCAGACCTAAGAATTTGTAAGGGTTTTTAGGATCTAAATGAGAGATAGACAGCAAGAGAGACAGAGAGACTGTGAGAGACAGAGAGACAGAGAGCGAGAGCGAGAGCGAGAGAGAGAGAGAGAGAGAGAGAGAGAGAGAGAGAGAGAGAGGGAGAGAGAGATTATGAATTCATTTATAAATTGATCAATTATAACCCCTGCCTCTGGCTTACAATGTGATTTTGAGCAAATCCCAATTTCCACTCTGAGTAGTAGATTGGTCCAACTAGGGATACAGTCAGAAAAGATCTAGGGCTTATTGTCACCTGATATTCCATTTTATTTCATTCATAAATATTTCTTTAGTACCTAATATGTGTGAGGCACTGTGCTAGGTCCTAGGCATATAAAAACAGAATTGCCCCTGCCCTCAAGGAATTTACCTGATAGGGGTTAGGTACACAACTATGTCTAAGTAGTAGTAAATAAAATGACTAGTTAGGGACAGTTAAGTGGTTCAGCAGATTAAGAGTCAGTCCTAAAGATGGGAGGACCTGGGTTCAAAACTGACCTCAGAGACTTCCTAGCTACGTGACCCAGGGCAAGTCACTTAATCCTCATTGCCTAGCCCTAACTGCTCCTCTGCCTTGGAACCATCCCATAGCACTGATTCCAGGATGGAAGGTAAGGGTTTAAAAGAAAAGGACTATACAACATATTTTCTGAGAGATTGGGAGTACTGACCAATGGGGCAGTCATAAAAAGCTTTATGGATGAGGGGACACCTAACCTGAGAAATAGGTAACAAAGAAGACCTTCCAGACACAAGAGAAATAATGTCATTTATGGGGACAAATTAACAGATCAGAGTCTGTATGCAGGGAAGTAATATGAAATACATCTGGAAAAATAGGTGGGAAAGAGAAATATGGACTAGCTTAAATGCCAGGCTGAGGATTTTGTTTTTAATCATTGTGGAAATGGGAAGTGTTGAAAGACTCTTAAATCTAGGTCGAGAATAGTCAATATGGTCAAATATCATCTTTTTGGCAGTCATGGAGAAATTAGATTGGAGAAGGGGTAAAACTAGAAACAGTTGCAGTAGCCTAGGGAAGAAATGTAGAAAATGATTTTTAAAAGGATATAGAGAGATGGAAAAGCACAAGACAGGCATAGAGGATATACTCAGGCTACTTTGAGTGTAGAGTGATACTTAGTGTGGATGGAAAGGAGTAGAATGAGTTAAATCCAGAAAGGTAGGATATGGCCAGTTTATAAGAGGAAGTCAAGGGCCAAGCTAAGTGTTAAGAAGTTCAGATTTTGTCCTTTAGGGATTGGGAAATCACTGACGAATTCTAAGGAGTGATGTCACTAAGAAGATGAATATAACTCAGAAAGAAGAGCTAGCATCAATGGGAATAAATACTATTGAAGTAGACTTATATAAGAAAGGATTTTCGCACAACTAGAGCTCGGCAAAAGGGAAATGACCTATCTGATATGGTAGTGAACTTCATTGCTGTAAATATTTGAACAAAGAAAGGTATACCATCAACAACAGTGCAGGCACTTTTAGTCATGCCTGTCTCTTTATGACACCATTTGGGTTTTGGGTTTTCTTGGCAAAGATACAGGAATTGGTTGCCATTTTCCTCTCCAGCTCATTTTACAATGAGGAAACTGAGGCAAAGAGTGTGGGGTGACTCGCCCAGGGTCACCTAGCCATTAAGTGTCTGAGGCTATATTTGAACTTAGAAAGTTGAGTCTTCCTGAATCCAGGGCTTGACAGTCTACCTACTTCACCACCCAGGTGTTCTTAATATCTATTAATAATAAATAGCATTCATATGCCATCTTAAAGGTTTACAAATATTATCCTATCTGATCCTCACATTGACTGAGAAGGAGATATTATTATTCCCATTCTATAGATGAGGAAACTGAGGTTGAAAGAGATTGCCTAGGGCCACACAGCTAGTAAACATCTGAGACAAGATTTGAACTCAGGTCTTGATAAAAAAAATTTAATGACTGTGACATCTATCTGCCTGTTAGTTAAGGGTATTGGCTATAGGACGATTCATACAATTGCAGAAATGTAGAGCTTAAAAGGATCTCAGGGATCATCTAGTCAAACTCTTTAATTTTTACAAAATATGAATCTGAAGAATAATAAAGGGGAGTGACTTGTCCAAGGTCACAAAGGAGTAAGTAGAAGATTTTAATTTAGGTCCCTGACCTACATATCCTGTGCTGCTTTAATTGCTCCGAGTCAAACCAGAACCTCACAGCCAGGATGACCTCAAAAGGGACTTCTGACATCAATAGGAGTTCCCTATATGATATATTATTCAATTTAAGAAATATTTATTAGGCACCTACTGTGTGCCATGGAGGCATAAAAATCCACTCAAGTCTTCTGGAATCCAGGCTTAGCACTATACAGTACCACTGAGCCACCTATACACTGTAGCTGCTCATATCACCATCCAATAACACCTGCACACTCCACCTAAAGGATTACTGTGAACTCTGATGGAAGTTGGGAGACAAGAGCGATGGTTGCCGTAGGATGAGATGTTCTCAGAGGGTCTCGTTTTTCTCAGGAATGGGCTGGATTTGACACAGCTATTCATGCAGTTGTTGCCAAGCGCTGCTTTGCAATGAATACATCTGATTCACATCATGGCACCTCTTCAGTTCCATGCCTCCTTCTGGGATTCTCTTAGTGTGATGAGTTAAGCCACTGAGGGCTGGGTGCCAATGGGAGCACAGTTTGCAATGTGTCCTTTTTACAGGGCTCCTCAACCACTTTTTGGGGGTGTTCCAAATATCCTAGTCAAACCTTTTGACCCCCTTTCAAAACAATATTTTTAAATGCATTAAATAAAATGCAAATGGTAAAAAGGAAGACAGTTATGCTGAAATGTACTCATCAAAATATTTTCATAACAATGCTTCCAGTGCATGGCTATTAGGAGAAGAGTCCTGATAGAGAAATAAGGAAAAGAATTCTGACCTTAGAGACAATAAGCCTACTTAAGTCCGAGCCTAGTTTTACTAGCAACTCTCTATGTGACCTTAAAGAAGTCTTTTCACCATTCCTGGTGCTTAGTTTCCCTTTCTATAAATTGAGGGGATTGAAAAAGTCACTAAACACTTATTAAGTTCTTCCTATGTGTCAGGCACTATTCAGCAGGCGTACAAAGGAACCCAGCCTGTGACGGCGATTCTAGGTCAGAGCCTTTGAAGCCTGGATGTAGACACTGGTCCAGATGACGATTGCCTCAACAGGGATAGGAGACTAGAAATCAGCCATGAATTTCTTTCTAAAACTTTTTGCAAAAATCCTTGAGCACACGTTCTGAAAACCTGCAGGAGACAAAGAGAAGCCCTGTGCATAGGAAAAAAGGCTTTCCATGCTTTGTAAAGTCATCTGTGACAAGGCCTGAAGTCTCACCACTAGAAAGTATGGCTTTTTTCCTAGGCTATTCTTTCTAGAGCCCCAAATCCTCTGGGCAGGCCAACATTTAGAAAGCATATAGCTCAGAGCTCAGAGTATAGAGCAGGGTAGCCACAAGAGGCAAAGTAGAGTGGGATGTAGCTGGGAAGAGAAAGAAAGTAATTCTCTTTTTTCTGACTTTCTCATTCAGAATCCTGAATGCTACAGAATGTGATCCATCAAAACAGAGGGTGCCTTGGGGAGTAAAAATGCATAAGCAAACTGAATGTTTCTAGACCAGAGCAGTGTATAAAGGACAGTACCCTGAATGTGCTAATTAGGACCATATATCTTAAATAATGTCAGGGTGATGGTTGAGAGAAGAAATGGGATGGGGGGAAGGCATTATGTATACAAAAGTATTTCAGCAGCACTTGTGATATAGGCAGCAACTGGAAACTGTGGCTACATTTCAGGTGGGCAATGATTGAGTAATTTGTGGCATATGAATGTAATGGAATATTATTATAAAATTATGTATATGAGGAACTCAAATAAATGAAAGAAAACTTGCATGAATTGATAAAAAGAAAAATAAGATTCAACAGGAGAATGATAAATACAGTATGTTCTCACTGTTGTTCAATTGTTCATGACTGACACTACATGTATGACACTACATGACTTCATCGTCTTTTATCCGTGGGGTTTTCTTGGCAAAAATACTGGAGTGGTTTGCTATTTCTTTCTGGTAGTGGGTGACCATTTTACAGATGAAGAACTGAGGCAAACAGAGATTTGCCCAGGGTTTACAAAGCTACTAAGTTTCCGAGTCTAGATTAGAACTCAGATCTTCCTGATTCCAAACCTTGTGCTTCTCTAATGTAGCAGCTAGCTACAATATCAAAAATAATGTAAATTGAAAGAACATCTAAATGAATAAGTATAAATCTTGGCCCAGATTAAAGATGAGAAATATGGCCCCCTCTTTTTGTTAGAGAAGTGGAGGCTATCAGCTCAGAATGATGCATAACCAATTCAGTCACAATATTGTTTGTGTTTTGCTTCCCTCCTAGGAGGGCTTATGAGGCTAGAGTGTGTGGGGGGGAAGTAAGGAATGTCAAAATTTAACACTTCCTACACTATTATGGACTTCCTCTCCATGGGAGACTCATAGACTTAATGACTGTTATAGTTGAAAATAGAATTGGAGTTCACTTAGTCCAGTCCCTTCATCTTAGAAATAAAAAGACTAGAAGAGGCAGAACCAAGAGGATAGAGGAAAGTCAAGGACTCTTCTTATTATCAGCCTTCCTCAGAAGGTAGGAGGGTTGGAAGGGAGGAAAGAAGAGAACATTTATTGGAAAATTTGAGAAAATGAATATTTTTAAATTGTATAGATATGTAATATGGGAAAAAGGTAAAATTAAAAATCAATGTAGATTCTGACTCTGAAACAATGCATTTTCTCTAAGCTAGAAAATTTAGTGGTTAATGGAAGTTTCTTGTTGCCCTCCAAAAGTGCCTGTGAACCAAACTTGCTCCTACTGGCTCCCTATGATTATAATTATGCCTATTTCTATTTCTCAGTTGGGGCAATCTCTTGACTGATGTGAAACAGTATGTGCACGTGTGCATATGTGTGAGCATGTGTTCACACATAAGCTATTGTATGAAGGATTTTTGATGTTGCTGCAGTTGAACCGTACCTAAAAACTTCTAAGATGGAACTCTGGGTGAAATTCAGATACAAATTTGATTGGTTAATCCATCAGTTAAATTTGTTAAGCGTCTGGAAAGATTTAGCACTGAACTCCAGCAAACAAATTGCATTTCTTTGACTGTGAAAAATGTGAATTGCCATCGAAAGTCTCTGAGACCACGTGGAGAACAAAGTGACATATTGCCCCAAATATGTATTTCCAAATACAATGTAACTAATATTTCATCTTGACTGGCTCATCGCCTGGAAGAGATTTGAATCTTGTAGCCTACTGAGGCTCCCTGATTAATATATAGACTGGGCAGATCACAGAATGTGAGGGCAGGAGCTGGATGATATCATCCTATGCTTTAGCCTAACCCCTGAATTTTATAGGTAAAGAAACTGAGGCCCACAAAGAAAAGCAGTTTATGTAAAGTCACTCAGATTTTTTATGGCAGAATCAGGGATAGAATGTGTGTCTTTCAGCTCCCTAGCCCAGTGTTCTCAAGGCTGCCTCCCACAGCTGAATATGAGACTAGCTGTTTGGTCTTTACTATGTCACTGCTGCTCTCTGGGTCTTGGGTTCTCTGTAAAAACTCTGTAAAGAGTTGGAAAGAACAATGAGGGGCATATCAAGTCAACCAGTGTTTTCCTTTTTGAAATATAGACTTAGAGCTACAATCTTAGTGATCTTCTTGTCTCTCTCACTTTGCAGATGAGGAAATTGAATTTCAAAAAATTGAGGAACTTGATCAAGATCATGCAGGTGGAAAATGATAGAGCTTGTATTTGAAAACAGGTCCTCTGACTCCATATGCAGTATATATATTTTAAAATCCTTATTTTCTTTCTTGGAATACATATGAAGGACTGAGTCCAAGGCAAAAGAGCAGAAAGAGTAAGGCCATTGTAGTTAAGTGACTTTCCCAGGATCACCCAGATAGGAAGTGTTTGAGGTCACATTCAAATCCAGAACCTCCTTTCTCCAAGCCTTGCTCTCTATCCACTTAAAAAATATTGTTATTGGCACTTTCTATTTCTTATATTACCACAGAATCTCATGTATCTCTCTTTCTCCCCCTCCCAAAGAAACATAATATATAGCAAAGTAATACTTTTGGAGAGGAAAAAGAGGCGGGGGGGAATCCAACAAAATATATCAATATATTTAAAAAGTATGAAATATGTGCAATGTCTAACACCTATGGACCTCCCACTTCCTCAGAGGAATAGGTAGAGGTCTTTTTGTATCTCTAAATTTCAGTTCCAATTGATTTTTTAAATTTTGTGACAATTACTTTTGACTTTTTTGACATATCATTTTTTCATTCAAATTATTGCATTCGCCATGTATATATTTTTCTTGGCTGTACTAACTTCATTATGCATTATTTCATATAGATCTTTACATATTTCTCCTTATTCAACACACACATCATTTCTGAAGAGACAGTAATATTCCATTACATTTATGTAGCACAATTTTTAGCCATTCTCCAGTTGATGAGTATTTACTTTATTATCAATTTGTAGCTATATGCAGAAAATACTGCTATAAATATTTCAGAATTTATGGGGACTTTTTTCTTATTGATGATTTTCTTGGGATATTATAAGCTCAGTAATGGAGTTTCTGATTCAAAGAATATGGACATTTTAGTAAATTCATTTGCAAAATTCCAAATTGCTTTCCAAAATGGTTATATCATTTCATAGCTCCACCAACAATGTATGTGCTTATACTTCCACAATCCTTCCAATATTTAATGCTGCCATTTTTCATTGGTCTTCTTTTTCAATTTGCTGAATATGAGATAAAACATCTGGATGGTTTAGTTTGTATTTGCATTTGTAAGAGGCAATGGAGGGATGAATTCAGCATTTCCTGACTGCCTGTCATTTTCCTTTAATTCAACAAATATTTACTAAGGACCTATTGTGTGCATGCTTTTGCATAGGGACAGCTAACTGGTTCAGTGGAGAGAATGCCAGGGAGAGAATCAAGAAGAGCTAAGTTTAAATCTAATCTGAGATGCATACTAGCTGTGTGACCTGGAACAAATAATTTAACTTTGTTTATCTTCATTTCCTCATCCTCAAAATGAGCTGGAGAAGAAAATGACAAGCCATTCTATTATCTTTGTAAAAAAAAAGGGGGGGATCATAAAAAGTCAGATAAAACTGAAAATGTCTAAATAACAACTGTCTGTGCATATCCCTGGGCAAGGGACTGTAGGGGATTTAAAGTCTCCATTCCAATTATTGGCATCCCAGTCATTAGTTGGCTACACCCAGGGCATGGTTTTAATGTTCCTATAACAAAATTGTCTCTGTTCATTGATAAACTGACCAACTTCAGCTTGTATTCTCTCAAAAACATGTGCTGGTAATGGAAAATTCAGCCTTTAATATCAGAAAAAGCACAAGTATTTCCCCTACTTACTAGCATTAACTTACTCCTAGAATATGAAATAACCAGTATACACAAGGTCATTGCTAAGAACCAAGGAGTTCAACAAAGTCACACTGTGAGGGAGACATTTGATGATATCAAACATGTTATCAATTAGAATTATTGTGATATCTGTATAGATTAAAACAGTAACTAGAGTTTAAGAGAAATGACCTTTTCAGGATGTATAACACCCAGATATCAGAACCATGGAAGATGCCATGGGTGTAAAAATTAAAATTAATATATAGTAACTTCAAATATTATATTTTGTAAGATTTATTAATAATCACTATAAGTAAAGGAATGAAAAGGTATTTATCTAAAAAAATAAAAACACACACCCATGGCTATTCTACCTTTTCAAAAGTCCCTCATTCACAGCTGCCACCATAGGAAGAGAAGAGGGCTAGACATGGAAATCCACTGAATTTATCTTCTGTCTATATCAGCACGTAATGACAAGAAGTCAATGGGCTCCTGGGTAATGTAGTTCAAAGGTACAAAATTTCCAATTATACATTCCCCCCTGAGATCCCTTGGAAGACTCTTCTCTCCAATGGATCTTGTAAACATAACCAAGTTTTAAATTACAATAATTTGGGGATAAAAGAAAAAGAGAACAAAACTAATGATTGCTGTAAAGGGTAAAATTATGGTTGGACTGAATATCTGAGAGTATGGTCACCAGGAATTAAGTTATTAATTCCAAATGAATGACTCAAGTCAAAAAGACTTTTATGATAGTTTATTTACAAATAGAAAGAGTGAAAGTAAGGAAAATTAGAGAGAGAGTGAGATAATTACTCTAGCCTGATCCAAACCAGTCAGGGCTCCAGAGGCCCCAGGAAAAGGCAGCCAGAGAGGTTAATTAAACAAGACTTCTATCCACGAGGCCTCCTCCAAGATGAGGGGCCTCTCTGGAGGCTAGTGCCTCCAGAAAAGCCAAGGAAAAGAAGTTAGCCTTTTCACTCACCCATATAGAAGTCCAGAGGGAAGCAGTCTGAGGTCTCAAGCCCAAGCTCCTCCAAGGTCAAGTTCAAAGGGCAAAAACCTCCTTTCAGGAAGTTACCATCATATTTAAAGGCAGTTCTTTGTATCACTTCCTGCATCTACCTTCCACTTTTACATGGACCAATGTCAGCTTAAACTTTGCTTCGGACTGCTCAGGGGGTAGTCAGTTGTTTTTGATTTGTTATTCACTAGCATATGTGAGTCATAGACCTCTCCCCCCCCACCCACTTAAGGATTAAGATGGGGTATATACATTCCTAGTGGCTAAAATCTAAAGAATAAATAGGGGAGAGTTAATCCCATCTTCACAAGGGATGTGGTTACCAGGGCAGAGATTGACTGATTTCTATGGATTGGTCATAGGACAAAGAAAAAACTCATTAGCTCCCTATTGACTCTATGATAAAAATGGCAAGCTCCTCCAAATGTTTGACATTTGAAATATGAAGGAATAAGAAAAGATAGTATATGTAAGGAGTATATGTATGTGTGTATACATATGAGTATTCTGGGTATTATTCTCAATATCACTGTCATTGTTTAGCTTAATATAATACACTACTTGAAGTGTAGCTTCAAGAAGTGAGTTTTGGGATAACTGAATTACATTCTTAGGTTGCTTTCCATTTAGTTCTCTCACTCTCTCATATATATATGTATATATACATACATACATACATATGCATATATACACACATACACATACATACATATGTATGTACACATTTTCATATGCAAATTGAATATATAATACAAACATCTTGTATGTAAATTGCTTATATGTTGTCTCCACATTAATATGAGTTCCATCAGGGTAGAGACTGGTTCTCTTTATTATTTTACCTTTCTCTGTATCCTCAGTGCTTAGCACAGTGCCAAGCACATAGTAGGCTTGTAAAAAAAAAAAGAAATACTTGTTGGCTGCTACTTATTGTATCATTACTTTCATATAAAAAAGCTAGCAACATAGGTGGATGAAATATTTTCGGAATTCACATTTCCTTTCACGTCCACCTCTACATTTTCTTTTCCCAACAAAACCTGTTCTGTGGCCCACCTGAAGCTCCCCAGCCTGCACACCCTTAAGCCCCTGAATATGAACACTGACTGCCTTAATTATAGAACTATTTCTAATCCTCCTAATCACCAAACTACATCTAATCCTTCTCTACCTCTCAAAGCCAAAGGAAAGTTTAGTGGAACTAAGCCAAAGAGCTTGTGTAAGCCTTAAAGCACTATATAAATGGGAGTTATTATTTCTGGATTTTATTATTATTATCACCTTTCTCTACTTTCTCTAGGCATAAGGCACTATATGGATGAACATAGGGAGTTTGAGGTGTCCTAGTCAACTCATTATTCATGCCTGTGTTCTAAATATAAAAATGTTCTAAATGAGAGCCAGGCTCCTTCATCAAATATGAGAGAAATACATCTCTGGATATGAATTGGGTACTCTGTTGGGGAGGGGGAGGAGGAGGAGGTAGGACTTGGATTGGCAGGAACCATCCCATTGGAAAGCACTCACTTGATCAAAGAGCCCTAAAAGGATTCTGTGTCTCTAATAGGATTAGGTCCAAATTAAAAGACTGAATCACTTTTGACTTAGGACACTCTCCTGCTTTGTAACCTGTTTCTGCAAATGATTCATCTCAACATCAACCAAAACTCAAGAATTTTAATGGACATAGAAGCTACTCCTACATAGAGAGGTTGAGACAAAATAATTGGAGGAAGAATATCCAAATGTGGTATTTGATTCTGTTTTTTAGTATAGACATCAAAGAAGAGTCAGGCTTCTCTAATTATTTCTGCCTCAGTCTCTCCAGGCTTCCCATTTAGGGAGGGAGTAGCTGTTGGGACTATGATCCCTACATAATAGAGGAAGAGCCAATAGCACCACATTCTTTGGTGCCATGTTGTGTGTCACTGCTCCAATTTTGCCACCGCATATTACTGGTTAATTTATTTCAGAGAGTTCTTGTCTTTAGTGAATTCTTATACTTCCTTTTTCCATTTGGCCTATTCTGTTTTTTTTAAAAAAGTTCTTTTCTTCAGTGAATTTTTGCACCTCTTTTACCATTCATATGTCAGGCACTGTGCTAAATTCTGGTGATCAAAAAGTAAAAAAATTAAATAATCCCTGGTCCCAGAGTTTACATTTTAAAGAAGTAGAAAACATGAACATAGATAGTTATATTGGTATGGGTGTATAACATAAAAAATTACAGGGTGGTTTGGGGAGGGAGTACAAGAGTCTGAAGAGATAAGGAAAATGTTCATGTAAAAGATGATGCTTCAAAGGAAGAGAAGGATTATAAAAGGGAAAGATGAAAAGGGAGTGCATTCTAGGCATAGGGAGCAGTTGGTGCTAAGGCATGGATACAGGAAATGAAACATCAGGGATTCATTTAAAACAGCAGGTAAAAAAAGTGTGACTATTCCCTTAGTATGACTAGGAGAATAATTTATAAAAATAATGAAAAATTAGAAAGAGAACAGATGTTGAGGAGATAAGTCTGATCCTAGAGGAGCTTATACTTAATCCTAGAGGTAATAGGAAGCCACTAGAGTTTATTGAACTGGACGTTCAATTAGATTTTAAGTTGAGTTTAAGAAGAACTTCAAAGACTGTATGAATACCTATGAAGAATTTTACAGAGGAGTTTTCTTGGGTGGGAGCCTGGGGTAACTGACTTATAAGCCCCTTGCAAGTGTTATGCTAATTCTATGCATCTATCACTTACTTTTCAGAAAGTCTCCAATTTTCAGATCATTAAGATCTTAAAACCATAAATCTAGAGGTAGAAAGCACCTTCTAAGTCATTTAATCCAAATCTCCTGATTTTACAGATAAAAAAACTGAGAATCTGAGAAGTCAGTTGTTTTTGTTCAATCATTTTTCAGTTGTGTCTGATTCTGCATGACCTCATTTGGAATTTTCTTGGCAAAGAAACTGGAGTGGTTTTCCATTTCTTTCTCTAGCTCATTTTACAGATGAGAAAACTGAGACAAACAGGGTTAAATGAATAATCCAGAGTTACACACCAATAAGTGTCCGAGACTGGATTTGAACTCAGGTACTCCTGACTTGAGGACCAGCACTTTACTATTATACCACCTAGCTATCCTAAGGCAGTTAGTTAACTTACCAAATAGAGGTAATAAGTGACTGGGCTGGAAGTTAAACTTAGGTCTTTTGTCTTCAAATCCATCAGTCTTTCTGCTGCCCCACAGTGGTTAGCTATCTATTCATAAATAAAGGGTCAAATTATAGAACTTTGCTTTCTAATATTTTATTCTAATTTATCCTAGACAGATTTCAATTTAAAAAAACATACACACAACTAAGAAGATATCTAGGAGCATCAGGATGGTACAATGGATAGAGTGTCCAACCTTCAGTTAGGAAGATTCATCTCCTGAGTTCAAAAGACACTATCTGTGTGATTCTGGGAATGTCACTTCAGTCTTTTTGCTTCAGTTTTCTGATCTGTAAAATGAGCTGGAGAAGGGAATGTGTAATTTTTCCAATATCTTTGCCAGGAAAGCCCCAAATGGAGTCACAAAGGGTTGGATATGAATGAAAAACAACCGAACAAGAAGAAGACACTTCCTCCACCCTCATCAATGTCTACCACCACCTTCTGCCTTCCATAGAAAATCTATATGGATATCATAGAAAAACAGTACAGTCCTACTTCTAGCCTAAAGTGCTAAATTAAATTTCTCTCTTCTATAAAGTCCATTCAGTCTCTCCTTAGATGTCAGAGGAAAAAAATCCAAAGACAGGCTGATGAAATCTACAAAAGCAGTCAAAGGTCTGGCATTAGTATGATCAGGGGGTAAAAAGCAATATCACATGGCTCAAATCCCTCTTGACCACTCCCCACAAGGCTGATCCACTAAGCCCATAGAGGATTTGAAATTCAATTTTAACTTAAGGGTTACTTTGGCAAAAATACAACTCTTCTTTCTTTAATTGATCAGAAAGCCCCGGGTAATAAAATAAAATGACAAGAATCTCCCAAACTGTGAAATTTATCTAGTCACAAAGGTTTCCAAACTTTCTATTAGTTTGCCCTGAATTTAATTTGTTGATTAGATTTGCAATAATCCCGATAGTTCTGGAGCTATGGAAAGCCAAAACACCCAGTCAATTTTGGAAAAAAACAGTGGTGAGTTTGTGAAAAAAAGAGACCCAGACAATGGTGACCACTAATCTGTGCTTTTTAGCCAGAGAGCATCCCTGAGTTCAAAAAACAGGAAAAAAGAGAGAGCAATGAGCAATGGGTATTGGGAGCAAAGGATGCCCACTTCCCACTGTCTTCTCAGATAAGACTAGAACTTTAGATAGGTTTTTTTACATCCCACCATCTTACAATCAATCAGTTGATATTCACTGAGAATCTACTCAGGCCTCAAACCATTAGGGAATATAAAGATATAAAATAAAACTGTCTTCGCCCTCACCAAGATGACAGTCTAATTAAAGGCTCATAGATTAAGAATAGAAAAGAGGTTTAGAGGTCATTTCATCTAGTACCTTTTTATAGACAAAGGTAATGGAGTCACACAGAGATAATGACTTGGCCAATGTTATGCAAGTAGAAAGGGGCATATTTGAGATTTGAACCCATGTCTTCTGACTCCAAATCTATTGCTATTTAAATTGGATCCTATTTTCTTGGACAAAATAGTGTCTCAGGAAAAGGAGAGGCACAGCCAGGATTACTGCCTTGAAAACATCAGGAAGAATGAGTCCAGGGCAATCTGCTCTAATTACCCATCTATGATTATTCAGCCTCCCTGCTTGGCAACCAATTCAGTTCCGCTGATGTGAAAACTTCAGTGGAGAGTCTTCTTCTCTTCCTCTTCCCATTTTCCTTCTTCCTAGCATCTATTCCCCTTGGGTAAGTGCCTTCTGGAGATCTGTGTTCAAAGTGATCTTTGTTCAATGTTTCTCCATAGGCTCACGGCATTTTTATAGACTAGGGGCAGGTAAGTAGAGGGCGGTGGGCAGCTTTCCTGTTTCAAAACTAGTGAAGTTGTTCTAGTGAAGGCTAGTAAATTGATCCCATTCATTTGATAGAGTGATAGATCTTGGCAGTAGTACTCAGATCTTTAGCGTCAGCATAACACGTCCATGGGTTTAAAAGACCATTCAGGTTTCCTTCCCTCTACCTGTAAGGGAGAAATATAATTACACACACACACACACACACACACACACACACACACACACACACACATCAGAAAGACTAAAAAGTTTTTCAGTTCCTCCTCAAAAAGCTGATATGTCAGACTTCCACGAAATAAAATAAGCACATCTATGCTTCATGACAGAGACAGAAGCAGACGACTGTGTAGCATCATTAAAAAAAAAAACAAACAAATAAACAAAAAACAGGACGAAAGAGTAGGCCACAAGCTACCTGGAGGCACCTGGTGGATGACCAGTGGTACCCAGCCTACAGCCTGAAAGCCAGGAGAACCAGAAAGAGGTTCCCTCCCTTCCTTGGTTCTATCTACTGTCCTATGCTGCCTCCCTCTGCTTATTTTTATCAGCCTCACCCTTTCTGCAGAGAGCACTCACTTGCCAACTTTGGGCCTTCCCAGTCTGGTCCAGCAGGTCTGGCTTGGTAGCCTCATAGCAGAAATTAACAAAGTCCCTGGACTGGCTTTTTTTCCTCCTGACTAATGTGTGACCTGGTGGAGTGTTGTGATCTGCTGCCGCCATCATGAAGTGCTCATAATTGCCATGATCTCCCCGAAATCAGTTGTTTCCACAATTAATGACTGATTTCACAGGGCATTAACCTTCGCTGGCCACAGCCCATTAACCGCTGGTAAGTGGGAACATGCCATTGGGAGGAACGTGTGTGCCGTTTTGCTCAGACTCGCCTGTGGTGTGCAAGCAATTGTCCCAGAGCATGGACAGCCCTTCTGGCCACGAGTTGTTAAAACACAAGAGGGTTTCCTTAACACACCAGATGCTCCCAGTGTGTCGGATCCATCCTGAGACAGCAGTTCCCTGATGGGCAAAGCTCTCTCTTCTCCCAATGGGGCTATTTGGAAAAGGTCCCTAATAGTTCTGTCTTGATGAACCAAGGGATACTCTCATATGAAAAAGATGTTGCAGCTGGCTCCCCCAAAGTATTCTAAGGTTTAGATAGGGCAAGAGACAATTTCTGACCTGGGAGGATTTATGCCATGATATTTTACCAACATTAGTTGTATCTCTAGACCTGCAAATTATTGGGAACTTCAGATATAGCTGACCATTATCAAGGTGAGTACAGCCAGTATGTGCTGCAATAGCCTAAGTAAACTAAAGATGGGTCAGAGATTTTCCTTTGACGACATATAGGCGTTTCACCCATATTGACAAATTTTGCTGAATTAAATTCACCTCAACAAGCATTTACAAAGCATTTATTTTGGGTAAAGTGCCATGTCAATCACCAATGACAATCAAATATTTAAATGTATTTGTGATTTCACAAAGTCAGGAGTTTCGTTCAATGAAACAAATCCCAACCCAGCAATCCTTGACTATTCTGTGCAACTGTTGTCCTTATTCTACTAAAAGTTCACCTTGAAGATATACTCCATGTGCTGGAAGCCCTCTTTGCTTTCTATCAACATCGCATTATGTTTCTAGGTACCATACTGGATCTTGGACATGGAATCAAGAAAACTTGAGAGTGAATTCTTACCCAAACATTTACTAACTATGTGATCCTGGTCAAGTACCTCAATCTCAGTTTTGGTTTCTTTATCTGTAAAGTGGGAACAATAATAGAATGTACCCCTCAGGGTTGTTTTTGAGGATTAAATGAGTTAATGCATGAATAAAAAAGTTCTTGGTCACCTCAGATTACTATATGAATATTAGCTGCTTGGAGGAAGAAGAAGAAAATGAGGAAGGTAGTGGGGAAGATAGCCTATGCCTGTCCACCTTTCACCTCTTATTCTTGCTGTGTCACCAGCCCTTCTTCTCATACCATCATACAATTCCTTGATGATGTCCTTTCATTCTATTCTTCAGAATTTCTCATTAGTTAAGAAAAATAGCCAATGCACACCTTCCATGTGCATCTCCATTGTCTTCTGTGGGATGCTCATCTCTCCTTCTTCAGAGGCAGTGGTGTTGTTCCACATCTCAGTGCCATAGAACACCAATAAAATACTGATACAGAAGAGATGGACCACTGCTTTCATCAAGGCAATCTGGCCCATTCTCCTTCTTCTGTTCAACTCTATTTTCTATTGTCCCTCTGTACTGTCTTTCCTAGACATCTATATTGTCAGACAGAGCTATTGGGAAGTTGCCACAAGTAAAGAAGTATAGTCATCTATATTGTTGGGTGAGTCCAATGATTGGTATCTGTCCAGTCATCATCCCTCTCCTGTTAAAGACAGCTGATAAATATTTATTAAACGCTTACAGTGTGCCAGGACTTGTGTTAATGCTGGGGATACAAAGAAAGCCCCAAATAGTCCTTGCTTTTAATGAGCTACCATATAATAGGAGAAATAATATGCAAAAAACTTCAAATTTTGTACGAACTAGAAACAATCAAGGGAAGGAAGTTACTAGAATTGAGGAGGAGGAGTAAAAGCTTCCTGTGGAAGGTGAGATTTTAAATGGGAATCAGAGAACTTCAAGGAAGTCAAGAGGATGAGTTGAGGAGGGAGAGCATTCCAGACATTAGAAGATCCAGTGAAAATGTCTGGAGTTGAATCCCGGGTGTTTTAGCTAAGGAAGAGCAAGGAGGCTGGTGTCACTGGATTGTAGAATAGTGAGGTGAGGAATGAAAGCATAAGAAGATTAGAAATGTGCATTTTAAGGATTTTGAACACCAAACAGATACTTTATCTGATCCTGGCTGGGATAGGAAGCCACTGGAGTTTACTGAGTAGAGGTATGACATGATTGGATATGCATATTAGGAAAACCAATTTGTTAGCTAAATGGAGAATGGACTGGAGTGAGGAGAGACTTGAGGCAGGCAGACCCACATACAAGCTAGGTATGAGGGGATGAGGTTCTGTATCAGGTTGGCAGAAGCATCAGAAGTGAGAAGGGGACATATTAGAGTTTTATTCTGAAGGTACATAGACTGAGTTTGCCCCAAACCCAAATGACTGCTAGATATTCCTCAGACCCATGGAACTTTAGAACTAGACCCATAGAATCTTAGAACTAGAAGGGATGCCAAAGAGTACCTTACCTAGTGCTAACTTAGGGAAAAAAAATCCAAAAAGGAAGGCAATGGGGGCTGTTTGGTAATCCACCCTTTAGCCCTACAATCAGAGAGGAGGGGAAGGTGAGTGAGGGTGTCTATCAAGGTTTAATAGTGAGTACAATATTGTATCCAATATAAATATAAAGTTTATGTGTGTATACACACACTCATACAAAGTAGTTAAAGTAGTTTAGGAGGAAAGGCATTAGCAATTGCAAGGAAATTAAGCAAAGCTTCAAAATACTGCCTGAGTTGCATCTTAAAGAAAGAGCAACGGGGCAGCTGGGTAGCTCAGTGGATTGAGAGTCAGGCCTAGAGATGGGAGGTCCTAGGTTCAAATCTGGCCTCAGACACTTCCCAGTTGTGTGACCCTGGGCAAGTCACTTGACCCCCATTGCCCACCCTTACCACTCTTCCACCTAGGAGCCAATACACAGAAGTTAAGGGTTTAAAAAAAAGAAAGAAAAAAAAAGAAATAAAAGAAAGAGCAAGACTCTGAGGTGAAGGGAGGGAGAGGATGCTTTGCTAGCAAGGGTGGTACATCCATTCTCTTGCTTCCCAGGGGATGAGACAGGAATTAAAACTCAAATGGATTGGGAACCAAAAGAAGTTCTCAGGGTTGATATCACTTCAATTTCAGGAGAGGAACAGATGGAATTCTCCTGTCCTTCTAGATAAGGTCCTAGAGAATCATAATTTTAAATTCAGATGAGACCTTAAAGGTTTTCAAATCTAAACCTCTCATTTTGCAAATGAGAAAAACTGAGGTACATAAAAAGTAAGCAACTTGCCCTGGATCATGGAGTTAGCAAGTTCTGGGAGAGATATTCAAACTTAAGTCTTGCTGGTATAATGATCCCCTGGTGTGGACTTCAAGACCAGTGCCCAAGGCCATGAACCGCTCAAGTGGATGGCATGGTTGGAAGTCCTTATTACTTGACTTTGCCCAGCCACAAAGTTGTATTCATTTTGTCTATGCAATTGGTTATGTCTGTAAGTCTGATAATTTCATCAACCAGAGGAGAACATTTGTTGCCTATCTACCTGAGGGTCCCCCTCCATGCCATTTGAGGCACATATGAAAGAACTGGTCATACTTAGGCTGGAGAAGAGAAGACAGTGGAAACTCAAAAACTGTTACCAAGTATTTGAAAGGCCTTTTGGGAGAAAAGGGATTCAACTTGTTCGCCTTCATCCCAAAAAGTCAGATCAAAAGCAGTGGTATATATCACAAAGAGACAAAGCCCTGATTGCTGAAGGGAAAATAATGTTACAAACAAATTATTTAATTAATTATAAACAAGCCAACAAAACAATTTCCTAACAATTACAGAAGTGTACTGCTTTGAATCAGAATGTAATATCTTTTCTCTCCTTGGACATCTTCGAGTAAGGGTTGGATGACTGACTCTTCTGGAAGTATTGGAGTAAGAATTCCTGCCCAGATAGTTTGTTCTACATGTCTCTGAGGTCTCTTCTCACCCTGAATGTCTATGATTCTTTGATCCCAGAAATATAGCTACTTTCTGGCTAAAGTCATGCACGTAGCCTAGCAAATGCCCTCAGGCAAGCAATAGATCAATCAATAAATATTTATTAAGTACTGACCATGTGCCAAGCACTGTGTTAAGTGATGGGAATACAAAAGAGGCAAAAGACAATTCCCCTTACTCCTCAAAGAGCTTACAATCCAATGGAGGAGACAACTTGAAAACAAATATATACAAAGTAATCTCTATACAGGATAAATAGGAAATAATTAACAAAGGGAAGGCACTGAAATTAAGAGCCTTCCTGTAAAAAATGGGGTTTTAGTAGAGAATTAAAGGAAGTCAGTGAGTTCAATAGCTGGAACTCTCTTACTAAACCTGTAGCCAAAGGGAAAGAGGTAGGGGAATTCCTCAGACCAAAGGGTAAATGCTAAAATTCATACTCCCTGTGTGGCCTCAAAAAGGTGGTTTCTGACTTGGATTTCCTATTCAAGGCCACTTCCAAAATCTTTCTGGAAATCAATAGCTAAGCTGATTTTGGCAGACCTCAAAGTAGAGCATGCATCAGTTCCAGGAACTGGACAGGCATAGGTTTGATTATAGAGTTTGGACTTTAACTTTAAATAATGTGTAGTAAATGTCTATGTGTGGGGAAGGGTTGTATTTTGGAGAAGAAAAAAGGTGGGGGATTGTGGGGGTTCAGATGTGTAATTGTGCTGCTGCAGGGAGCTGTCTCCTTCTGAGGATATAGACTGGCAACTCTAAGGAACTTGCCTAGGATCAGAGAGTTGAGAGAGATGGAGCTGGGTTCAGTAGAAAATGCTGCTCATTGCACTGGAATTGGAGGTGGGGTGGGTAGGGGGCCAATCAAGGGTTCATGTAGAAGCTGTTATCTGAGCTACATCATTAAAGAAAGAGTGGGACTCTGAGGGAAAGGTGTGGAGAGGATGCTCTACAGACAAGAGGGAATAGAACCAATATATTGCTTCCCAATAGACCAGTGAAGGACACTAAAACCTCAGATGAATTGGGAGCCATAAGGAGTTCTCAAGATTGATACCTTAGTAGTTTAGGGAGCTGAACAGATGCTATTCTCCTATTCTGCACCTTGGAAGATAATAAAGGGCCTTAGATGTTTTGTTTTGTTTTGTTAAATTGGACTTGAATTCTATTTCTGCCACTTACTCTCTGTGTGACCTTGGGTAGTCTTTGGACATATTTCACTATCAATTTCCTCATGTGTAAAATACTCTCTCAGATTCCTTCCAGATTTAAAAAAGTCACCCTGTTTTTCAGATACAGGTCCTAAATCCGGGTCTCTTGGGGTCCAAAAGCTACCATGCAGTCACCATACCATACTACTTCTTAAAAAAAATAAAAACAAGCAAACAAAACTGCATCATCCAAGTAACTAGAATGCAAGAAATTTTATGAAGGTCAACATCCATCAAAGGCTGCAGCCATGGATCATTTTCTGTCTGCCTTCTCCAACCCCCACAAAAGGGTCAATCTTGTGGTGAAAAGATGAATAATAGGGAGAGAGACCAAGTACTATAGTGACGACTGTTAAGTAGTCAAAGATCCAAAGGAATGCTTCCACCATGTTGGGTGGATACTCTATGGAAAGACATGAGTAGAATTCACACTGGATGAAAGCATTTGGATTGGCTGCAATCAACATGAGTAAAGAGGGTTCGATGAAATCATTGTTAAATCTAAGGACCAAAATGAAATCCATACAGACTCTAACTGCATCATATGGTTTAGAAAGACAGTTGATGCATCTGATAATTCTCACCTTCAGCTTCCCTTCCACCAGTGTTTGTCACGGTACATGGCACATGGAAAGTGTTTAATAAATGCTATTATATATTATATTATCTTATGGATATTTATTGGCTAACTGAACTTGCTGTTGATATAGAAACACATCTTTCCACTGGTTTGTCCAATAAATAAGCTAACTAGATTACTTCCCATAAAATACCCAAAGCCAAAATATTTCTATCCCTGGGCATAGCAGACAGAGAATTCTTTCTCTGTCTACATGATCATTGGACATTAGCATATCACTGGGTCATTTATCCACTTTAATAGCTGTATGTTGGATTCTGGTAGAAAAATCATGTCAATGGTTCTTCCTCCTATCTTTCTTTTTAAATCCTTATCTTCTGTCTTAGAATCAATACTAAGCATCATTTCAAAGGCAATTAGGGTTAAGTGACTTGCCCAGGGTCTAAAAGCTAGGAAGAGTCTCAGGATGCACTTGAATCCAGGAACTCCTGCCTACAGACTTGGCTCTCTATCCACTGAGCAACCCAGCTAACCCTTTTAATTTACAGGGTTATTGTTAGATGAGTGCTTTGAAAACTTTAAACCATTATAGAGATATGAGCTATTAGAATTTTCTTGGGGACTTTTTTAGGGCAATTCCAGAAGAAACTAGCTAGTCCATTACTCTGTGGGTCTGGGCCATCCCTTCAATAGATTTGTGCATGTGATCAGGAATACCAAAACCCTCTCTCCTCTTCAAAATATCCTAGAATCAGCTATTTATGTTGTAATTACCTAAGTATCCTGTTTCTTTTGTCTTGACTGTATTTTCCTGCATCAAAGGACACATTTCAATTACTCCGAGTCTAAATAAACAGCCTGCTTCTGAATTGTCTCTGCACATTTTTCCTCCTCTGGACTCTGATTAAACTCAACAGATCTTTGGGTCTTCTCTCTTATGCAGTCTTTAATGGTGAGAATAGAGTGAATTCCTGGAGAACCATTCTTTATATGAAGAGTAAATATGACAGCAGCGTAGTCTGCTGGGCAGAATGATTATAACATCAACAACTTTCCTTAACCCTTCAGGATTACAAATTTTTCTCCACAGCAACCTTGAGATGTTTTTGTTATATAAGCAGGATTATTCCCATTTTACAGAAATGGAAACTGACACATGGAAGTTACATGATGTGCCTGTGGTTATTCAGCTAGTTAGTGAAAGGGTCAAAACACTGACTGGACATCTGAGAGGAGAGGAAAAGACAGGAGAGGAGAGGAATGGGCAGAAGAGGAGAAAGGATGATAGGAGAGAAGGGGAGAAGAGGAGAAGGCAGGAAAGGAAAAGAGGGGAGAATGGGAGAGGGGAGGGAAGGCCAGGATAGGAGGTGACTGAAGGAGGAAGGAGGGGATGTAAACAATCTTAGTACTAGCTGATGCATCATACAAAATAACCTTTGATCCCTCTTGGTGAGAAAAGATTCTTTGGGTTCATATCTATTCCTTTTCATTACTGACAGAGGTAACAGTTTGGAAAAAATGAATCTAGCGAATGAACACCACATATTGACTCAACCCTGGATTTTGTGGATCCCTGTGGACTGACTGAAATTGGTAACAACTTATCTTTTTCCGTATCCAAATACAGATCCCACCAGGTTGGCTGGGGCACGTCCAGGGCTCTGTCCCTTAAGCTTACAATATTTCAGACAACTAATAGGAAACCAGGACATTTCTCAAGAAGAGAGAAATCAACTAAGCCAGTGAGAACATTCTTCCAAACCTCAAAGAACAGAAATGCCCAGTGTGTAAATGTGCGTGTACACAAAGGGCTGCTTCAAAACATGACAACCTCCAGAGATGTGGGCAAAGGACAGCGCGCTCAGGCTCAGCTTGTCTGATATCTTGCCTGAGAATTCAGAGTCATCTTCAAAGCCTGGAGAAGCCTCTCTCAGGCTGCTCTGAGTTACTACAAACGACTTTTGATTTCAGAAACAAATAATCAGAGGACAAACTTTTCCATCATGATGTTTAAAAGGTAAGACCCCACCGGGGATTAGTCTTTGAGTTCTCCAACATTCTGGGTTGTGTGAACAAGAGCCCTTGCAGTCACCCAGGGGATCCCAAAGCACTGTGGCGATGGCTGAGCTGATGGAGGAAAGACTTTGCCTTAGCCTTTAGGTAAGGAGCCTCCCTATGGAGACGAGCCATCACAGAGTCATGACTGACTTCCAGGGCATTGACCCTCATTATGAATTGGGAGCCCCCACAAAGCGGGAAGAAGGAAGCCATATCAAAAGATCAAATTCTATATAACATTCGAAGTGTTTTACAAGCCATTTGCTTTTCAAAAACATGGGTTTTTGTATCATATGTTTTATACAAATGCGATAGATTTATATAACACAAATATATTTATTTTTTATTTATATAAGATATACTTATGGTGAATCCTGCAGAATGTTGAACGTCACATCCAGACTGTCTAAAACAGAGAATTTCAGAGACGAAAGGGACTTAACAAATACAATGACAAGGATAAAAGGAGTCTTCAAGATCATCTAAGAGAAAGTAGGATTTTCAACCATGAACTGCTACCTATTAATATGCCATTTCTCTGAGTCAAAGTCCACAGGTATGTAAAAAGTCAGGAAGAGAGGATCATGAGACCCTTTCAGGTTCTAAACCTTTCTGAGCAACCTTTAGAGATAATCCTAGTTCCAGAGAGCATTCCTCAAACTCTCTGGGTCCTAGGAAGAAAAAAAAAGAACAGAGTGGAATGAATTGTAAAGTCACTTCTAAAGGAGAGGGGGGAAATCGCTTTTTCACATATAGACAGCTGGTGGAACTAGTGAGCAAGAAAGATGGAGTTGTTAATGTGTAACGAGGAGAAGTGGGCTAGAGGTGCTGAATAAGACATACATTTTCAGATGTAGCCAATGTATTGATAGACAGCTAGGTGTCACAAGAGGGAAAGTATTAGCTTCTGAGTCAGCAAAACCTAAATTCGAATCCTTGTTCAGATATGTCTTAGGTGTGAGTCTGGGCAATTAATTTAATTTTTTTAATTAAATGCTTTTAATCTCAGTTTTCTTTTCTGTAAAATGGGAATAATACGTCTCACAGAGTCATTGTGAGGATCAAATGAGATACCATGTAAAGAAAGCATTTTACAAAACTTAAATGATGATATAAATGCTTCCTATTATTAGTTTCTTTATCATCCTTGTTAATAATGGGACTTTAGAGATCATTTGATAAAACCTTTTCCTTTTCCTAAAGCTTTTAAAAATCGACTTGTAAACCATTAAGACAGCAGGCTAAGATGAGCAGTATCAGTTTATCTTTCTCTTCACAGGGCTGAGTTCGCACTTTCTAATATTTGCAATTGGAGCCATTGAGGTCTAGAACAGGAAAGGGAGGTGCCCAAGGTTGTACAAGTATTAAATGTCAAAATTAGGACTAGAATTGAGATTTTCCTGACTGCTAATCTACAGAGCCTTGCAGAATTTTTTCTGAGAGACAGGTAGGGAGAGTTTGGCCTCTATAGAACTTAACCAGGAATAGAACCCCAATTCTAAGGATTCATGGGATCCCAGATTCAACCTTAAGCTATGACCTCCCCAATAACCCATAGCAGGGAGATGTTTACAATTCTGCTTGTTAAATGAGGTCTTGCCACTGTTCCATGTAGCAGTGGGGCTGGCACAACTGATTTCTATAACAAAGAGATAAAATCTGTTTTAGAAGCATGATCTGGCCACTGGACACCTAGACACATCAATGCCAATTCCCTGGCACAACAGAATAATCATCTCTCAAGGGGTTCCTCATTTAGGGACAAAGGCAGAAATGATCAATTGGATATTATCAAATGGAGCCATGCGACTGTGGATTTCTTTGTTTTTATTGTGTGGGGATTAAAAAAAGTAATATTACAAATTCTTACTAAGTTACATTTTTCTTTACCAAAGATGTCTAAGGAGTAAAGATCACATGGGAGAACAGAGAGTATCACAGCCGATCTAGAAGGTCAGAACAGAAAGGGCTTTAGAACATAAATGATGAAGATGAAAGTAGCCTTTGAGATCATAGCTATAAGACTATAATAGACTTAGATTTGGACAGATTTTAAAAGTCTATTTAATCCGACCCCCATATTTTATAGTTGAGGAAAATGGGCTCAGACAGGTAAAAGGATATACCTAAATTAGTGAGATTTGAACCCAATTCCCCTGACTTCAAATCCAGTATTTTTTTCCACTATACCATGATGTTTCAAAAACAAACCTCTTCCTATGACTCCAATATCCTCATTTAATAGAGAAGTAGTTTGGGCCCAGAGAGAAAAGCAGAATCCAAAATCACTCTGCTTTTGAACCGCACAGCTTCAAGTAGAGGCCAGCACTCCTGACTTCCAGACTAATACATTTTCACTGAAAGTCATTAAACAGCCATCACTGGGAATATGCAGGAATAGCATGGAAAGTTGAGTTTACTCACTAGGGTTGAAGCCTTCCATTACTGAAAGTGAATGTTCTGATTCTTTTGTCCTCAAAGCACTGGATTTATCGACCTTAATCAGAAGGTCCGTGTCCTCATAATGTAAGCAGCTAGCTACAGTTTGTAGAAAAAAGATATTATAGATCAGCTTAGGTTTCTTTCCGCTTCCCAATCTCCGAACTTTGTTGACTGTTGCCTGAAATATTTATAGCCTATGCAGGAAGCTTGCCTGCAGTACAGGCAATGAAGAAGAGTGGATTTGTTTAATTCTGAGTTCTACAGTCCTCAAAGTCAGACTGCGTTTGTGCCTCCAAGTCAGAGTCAAAGATGAGAGCTCCCGGTGGTAGCCCCACTTTGTGGTAAGGGTATGAGGGGGCAGTAAATAAGCACTTTCATTCTTATCTATGTAGTCTTTCTTGTTCTGATGAAAAATGATATTTGTTACCCAGAACCACAAACCCAGTGAATCAAGCAATCAATCCATCAATAAACATTTGTTTTTTTTTATTTTATTTTATTATTATTATTATTATTATTAATTTAGTAAGTGACTGCTATGCTCCAGCTATGACTGGACTCTACTCTTAAGCAGCATAAGCCACAAAGGAATCATGGCAGAATGTTTTTACATGGTGTAGAGCAAAAGGGAGTAGATGTGAAGTCAGAAAACTGCTTTTGACATTCCATGGGTTCTAAGGACTTTCTCAGGTCAAATCCTGTGTTCTATAGTCCAAGAATTCTCTCCCTCCCTCACTCCCCCATGTCTGTCTGTCTGTCTGTCTGTCTCTCTCTCTCTCTCTTTTTCTCCTCTTTCTGTCTGTCTCTCTGTCTGTCTTTGTCTCTCTCTCCCTGTCTCTGTGTCTAGCTCTGTGTTTCTGTCTCTGTGTATCTGTCTGTCTCTCTGTATCTCTCTGTCTCTGTCTCTTTCTGTTTCCTTCTCTGCCTTTCTGCTTCTCTGTCTCTGTCTCTGTCTCTGCCTCTCTTTCTCTCTCATCCTAAAGATCCTCTAAATCATGACACTATTGTCCTATATTCCAAGATCTCTCCCATCTCTTATATTCTATGTTCTGTGCTCTGGAAAAAAATTCCAGTTCTGAGTTCTCTGTTATATCTTATATTAGAAGAGCTTTTCTAGTTTTAATATTTTTTTAATTAAGGCCCACATGGTATTCCAAAAATTCAGAACAAAAGTTCAAGTTAAAAGTAGGCTGATAGGATCATGATAGTGAAGGCTGATATTTCTATTCTCTTTTAAAGATTATCAAACCTTTTCCATCATCATTGCTAGCATTTACATAGTGATTTAAGGCTTACAGAGCACTAGACATGCCATTCCATTGGGCCCTCACAACAAACCTGTGAGGAAGGGCTTATTATTATTTACTTTTTACAGATGAGGCTAAAGAGTTTAACTGACTCACTAAGGTTCATCGTATAAGACAACTTTTGAACACCCACCCATGCACATGTGCATGTATGTGTATATAATCATGCAAAGTTCTATGTATGTTTGTGTATGTACTATACATGTATATCATGCCTATTTCTGCATGTTTATCTATTCCTATATATGTAATAAAGATGTATGTGTATTCCTCTGTGTATGTATTCCCAGTCCAATATAATATTAAAGGATGGATGAAGTCAGTTAGAACCAGCTTGTGGGTATAAATACTGAAGAAAAAATAAGGCATTAACGAACCACAGCCTGCCAGCACAATTTCTCTAGCCAATGGCTTCTTCCCCTGACATTTGAACAAATATGGCTCAGCCTGGGCGGAGGGCTGCTTCCCCACCCACAGTCCTTCATCTCACAAGATTCCATTGGAGATTAATGGATTTGGCTTCTAATTCATTCCCTGGGAGGCCCCACAATCCTAGCCCACCGGATGGCTGCCTCGAGGTCTTACGTTCTGAAGTGAGGAAGGCAAAGTGAACCATTCACCAAAAAGAATAAACAAAGGCACGCTGGCTCTTTCCACAGGGTCAAGAAGTAAAAGACCCAAGAAGTGAAAGACGCTGTCCTGGACACAGGAGTGATGGAGAGGTTGGTGGGGAATCCAGCTGGGATCCCCCGTCCCTCTGCTTATCACTTTCTGAAGCAGCATCTGTAGGAATCCATGAATGTTCCTGATTCCTAGCTCTGCCCTGGGTGAGAGCTGAGACGGGCTTTTCTGTTTGTCTGTTCTGTTCTGTTTTGTTATCATCTCTCAAAGAACAGTGGAGAATAAGCAGTCAACAGAGGGAGAGAAACGGATACTCTGTCCTTAATTTATCATAGGCAGGTTTGCTTTCAGGCTGCACTGTTTGTGCAGGATGAGGCGAGTCATTAAAATAAAGACATTCGATAATGCGTGTGAGGACCATTTTCATTTGAGGCTCAAGGAGAGACCTAGCAGCCCAGGGCCCTTTGGAAGTACAAGTGAAGAGGGACATTTTCAACTCTGGAATTATTGGAATAATTCGTGTGTGTGTGTGTGTGTGTGTGTGTGTGTGTGTGTGTGTGTAATTGAAACTATTAGAAGATAATAGCAACAACAGAAGTGAACATTTTTTAATATTCTTTAGAATAAAATGTTTTTTTCTCTGAACAATGTTTATATGTAGAATGAATTTTATTAGTAGTATTAAAAAAAAAAACAACTTACGTTCTTTCTTACTCTCAATTCTAAGAGAGAAAAACAAAAAGGGCTAGGCAATAGGGGTAAAGTGACTTCTAGGAAGTGTCTGAGGTCAGATTTGAACCCTGGTCCTCTTGACTCCACAGGCCTGGAGCTACCTAGGTGCTGCCTGTAATATTTATAGTTCAGAAATTAAAAGCTCAGAGGAAGAAAGAAATTTCTCCATGTTCATAGTCAGTCAGTGATGGCGTGAGGGCTCAAACCCAGACCTCCTGACTTAATGGCCTGGGTTATTCTTCCCAAAATCCTCTAGGTACCAGTAAGAAGATATCTATCATGCGCAGGTTAATATTGCTCACTCATTTGGATATTTTTATCACTTTAAATTCATAAGATCATATCTAGTCATATATCCTTATAATAATATAGAATAGGATAATGTGTATTTAATGTATCATATATTCATCATATCTATCCATAGGATCATATCTATATCTTTCTCTTTATCTCTATTGTTTCTTTTATCTATCTAGCCTTAATATCCTTAATCTATCTAATCCTAGACATTTATTCTAACTCTAAAGGATATTAGTTCAATATCTTCATTTTAATGAGAAAGCTAGGGCATTGAAAGGTTAAACAACTTGCCCAAGGTCATCTAGCAAGTCAAGACTTGAACCCAAGTCCACCGACTCCAAATACTCTGCTCTTTCCACTGCAGATATTGTTTTCATTCGGGCACAGCAAGAACAAATTTCAAAAGTAGTGCATCTCACTAAAACCTATATTACTGTTTCAAATCAATGATGTCAACTTAAGTTAGAACTTTCTACTTAGAGGCAAAAATTCATCTGAACGACAGCAAGCCTACATCAATCAGCAATTTGAAGAGGAAGAAATCTAAACTGTCCTCCTTTAAAATATAATCCTCATATCGATTATCTTTCCACTTGTTCCTGCCCAGCCCCTCCATCCATTTCAGGGTTTGGTTAAAATTGTCCACTTGGATCCTAGAATTCTCGACAGATTATCTCACATTTCTCTGACTCTTTCTTTTCTCATTTTCCCCTATATCTCCCTCTGGGCATTCTTTTAGTACATTTTCTAACCTATAAACTCACACTCACACAAAAGAGGCAATATGATATTCTGGAGAAAAGCTTACTTTCAGAATCTGAAGACGTGGGTTCAAATCCTGCCTCTGACTTGTACTAGTCATGGGCCTCTGGACGAGACCCCTAACCTCTCAGTGCCCCCAGACACTATCTAGGCTTTAATATTGGTTAATAGTCCCTGATTTGAATCAGAGGCTTGCAGAAAATGTCTTCACTGGATGTTGTTAACATCAATGAAATTACAGGTCTGGGTTGTCTGAGATGTATATATGCACACAAGCATACATGTGGTCTATACACACACATTGTGAGGATAAAGAACTATCACACACTTTTCTCGAGTATTTAGCTATATTAACACATGTAAAGATATGTCTATGTGTATATGTGCATAGGTATCTATCTCTATGGGCAGGTAGGTTGCATAGTGGATAAAGTGCTAGAACTAGAGCCAGGAAAACATCTTCCTGAGTTCAAATCCAGCCTCAGACACACTAGCTATGTGACCTTGGGCAAGTCACTTAACCCTGTTTGCCTCAGTTTCTTCATCTGTAAAATGAGCTGGAGAAGGAAATGGCAAACTACTCCAGTATCTTTGCCAAGAAAATTGTAAATGGGGCCACAAAGAGTTAGGCATGACTGAAACTTTTGAACAACAGCATATCTATTTATAAATATAAATATATAGGATTAGATAGATAGATAGATGAATGGATGGATAGATGGATGGATGGATGAATAGATAGAGATGAATGGAGGGATGGATAAGGGGATGGATGGATGGATGGATGGATGGATAGATAGATAGATAAAAAGGTGGGTAGCTGGGTGGCTCACTGTATTGAGAGTCAGGTCCATAGACAGGAGATTCTGGATTCAAATCTGGGCTCAGACACTTCCTAGCTGTGTGACCCTGGGCAAGTCACTTAAGCCCCATTGTCTAGCCCTTACCATTCTTCTGCATTGGAATATTGGTTCCAAGAGAGAGGGTAAGGGTTCAAAAGAAAAAGAAAAAGAAACAACAACAATTTAAGAACTCTGATGAATATAAAGTCCAACATAATCCCAGAGGACTAGAGATGAAGAATGGAATCCACATCCTTACAAAGAAACAGTGGAGTCAAAACACAGTAAAAAATATTTTAAAAATTAAGATAGATAGATAGATAGATAGATAGATAGATAGATAGATAGATAGATAAAAGAGAGGGTTAGATATTGATATAGACATAGTCCCTGCTATGAATTGGTAGTGCAGGTAGTACAGATAGCCAGGGAGTCAGAAAAATCTTGGTTCAAATCATGTCTGTCAAAACATAATTGCTCATCCTCACTGTGTTCTAAGCATCTTTTTAAGTTGTACAAAAGATGCTAACCAGCATCAATAGAAGGGATTGCTCACCCAGGAGTTCCATGTACCAAAGAAATCACAGGCCCACTTCCTATCCATATATATCAGACCATTTTCTGGAAGAAGCATCTAGCACATAAAACAGTATATTTGGTTGACAAGTCAGATACTGTTTGTATAAGTGTAATATTTGCATTCGGTTCATCAGAAGCTGAATGATGATTTGTCAGTAATATCAAAGAGATTTAGAGAGGTGGGGGGAAACAGGAAGATTTATGGCCCATTTACTGATCAGCCCTACCTAAGCATAAAGAACTATTTAGGGCTGTTCAAAAACCAAAGAATTAAGATGATCCAATGAAAATCTGTTCTATATAATCCTCTTTCCAATGAAGAACTGTGATACCTTTCTCTACTTAATCAAAAGTAAATTTTCAAAGCCTGATTGTCTCAAAGGGATCACCTTGATCATCATACTTTATCATCATATCTCTTTCTTTCAAAGATCTAGAAAATAGGATCATAGATTTAGACAGTGGCTAGGAATTTAGAGGTCATCCAATCCAGCCCCCTTTCTCTCACGTTACAGCTGAGGTAACTAAGGTCTAGAGTAATTAAACAGCTCATCTAAGATCACACAGGTAGAAGGATACAGGATTTGTATCCAGATTTTCTTACACTAAATCATTGGAAGGCACCTTTTGATTGGTTGGCCAAAATGTTCTTTATGGTTCTTGCCCTAGTAAACAAAATAGGTAGCTATGACTCTTATGATGTTTATACCTCTAAGGACAAGTGGTGGAGGGTTGGGCTTGGAGTCAGAAAGACCTAAGTTGAAATATGACTTTAGACACTTATTAGCTGTGTGACTCTGACCAAGCCACTCAATCTTTGTCTGCCTCAGTTCCTCAACTTAAAATGGGAATAATACTTGTTTTAAGGATCAAAAAAGATATTTTTAAAGTGATTAGGACAGCACCTGATACAGAATAGGCATTACATAAATGCTAGCTAGTTTTATTGTTAAATATGTGATATACACAGGATCTGCTTTTGAGGATATGGAACTGAATCAGATGTAATCTCTCATCTCATGAAGTTTATGGTACAATAATAAAACCAAAATGGTGGCTACATAGAAGGTGGTTACTGATGGAGTGTTAGCAAGTTATGTAATGGAGTTTATAGGCTGCCATGTTAATATCACACTGAAACCTATATTTGAACAATAATTATATTGTAGCCATAGGTCTTATTCATCAGTGTAATAGATTTTTTTCAGGTTTGCAAATAAAATGTCTTTTCTCTCTAGTTGACATTGTTGATTCAGGATTATACCTTTGTATATTATAATTTCTAGTACTTAAATGGTCAATATGTGGAAGAAGAACTGAGTCTGTTGCACTCAGATCCAGAGGGCAAAACTAGGGAATATGAATGGGAATAGTGGAAAAAGTATTGGTTTTAGGAGTGAAAGACCTCAGTTCAAATCTTGTCTCTGCCATTTGCAACACTAACCTTTATTATTATTAATATTATTAATTGGCTAGTTAATAATATTAATATAATATTAATCACATAAATTCTACAGACCTCAATTTCCTCATCTGAAAAACAACTGTAAAGGATTAGGTAGGTGACTTTTCCAACTCTAAATCTATGATCTCATATCAACTTGTGAATTTGCAGAGATGGGTTTTGGTTCAATAGAAGCAACAACTTCCTAACAATTTATACCTTCCCTAAAGTGGAATGGGCTTCCAAAGAAGCTAGTGAGTTTCCTATTATGGGAGGTTTTTAAGCAGAGGCCGAATTGCTGCTTTTCGGCAAAATAGGGCAAAAGGATTCCTATAGTCCTGGTTCCTGCATTCCTACATTCCTGATGGAAGCCTCCGTGCTTCCTTCCAGTTCTGTGTTTCTGTAATCCCGTGATTTTGATTCTATGTGTTCCATTAGCTAATCATGGGCACAACTGGCAGGCTTTGCTATCATTCCTATCAACATATGAATCACTCTGGAATACATCAGAAAGGTAACCTGTGAAAGGATGCTTCAAAAATCATAACCCTGTCAAAAAGCAAACACATTTTCCTGGAGCCAGCTAATAAGGTCATATGTTTTGTTCTCTGTATCTGTTCCCTACCCTCAAAAATATATAAATAAAAAGATGTTCAATTTCAAATTCAATTCATAGGAGCCACGCTTGGCTCTCTAACAGCCATTAATAAACGATAATTGACTTTATCGTTCTGTAACAATCTTTGCTTCACTAGGGATACATAGTCAATTATCTGGCAAGAATGACTGTGGCATGCTATGTTACTGCTTAATTTCACAGCTTCTGATAATCTCCCAGACAAATAGACAGTCCAGTTCAAAACAGCAAGTTCTTCCCTTTCCCTAATATTAATCAATTTCCAATTTAATGGTGGTTCTGCCATTCATACTAGTAATCAAAAGAAATGTTTTTCCTTCCTTTTTTTCCTTTTTTCTTTTTTCCTTCCTTCCTTCCTTCTTTTTCTCTCTGTCTCTGTCTCACTGTCTGTCTCTGTCTCTGTCTCTGTCTCTGTCTCTGTCTCTCTGTCTCTCTCTCCTATTAGCCTGATGCCACGTGCCTCTCGCAGCCTGGCTGGGCACAATCCATTTGAGTGACATTCACTCACCCCCAAAGGGTGCATCTCTAGTGAGTGTTCTTCATCTGTTATCTCCAGCTCATAAGCTGGCCTTTCTGACCTCATGACAACAAGGGAAATCAGGCATTTCCAGAGTGGTGGAGGAATTCAGAAAATTCAATCTAATGGAGGATTCCACCCCCTCCCCCTAAAGAGCCAAATTTTCTTTTACTCAGTGCCCTTTCTTCTATAGCCCAACCTGCCATCTCATTCCCAATAGCTCGGTTTTTATCTTCTCATACAGAGGATCAGGGCCTCTTTCTCCTCCTTGCTGCTCTGAGCATCACACAAAATTCATCCTGAGTGTTCCTTTTGCTATACCTGTGCAGTAAAGGGCTATTTCTCCCTGGCTGGAACTTAACCTGGCTACATTCTCATATTCTGTAGCATGTGTACAAGGGCAGACAGTATCAGGACAAAGTGGTCATAATTTGGCTCTATAATAACTATTCTGAACAATCATTAGTAACTGTACTATTAATCAAACACTTAATATATATTCATTAAGCCTCTATGTATATGGTAGGACAATTGGGCTGGATATCTTGTCCTGATTTTATTCTGTGTGTGACCTTGAGGAAATTATATCCCTTTCTCATCTGTACCTCAGTCTCTTCATCTCCCTAATGGGTATGGTAATGCTTTACACTTTACAGCCTGCCTCAAAAGAGGACAATGAAGAAAGAACAAAGTAGATTGGAATTGACCACCACCATCACTACCACCTCCTCAACAGCACTAGCAGAAGCAAAAACACCACTGCTACAACAACAATCATAAACAATATCCACCAGAGTTATATTGTTTAAGAACTCTGATCTTTATACATGATATCTCATTTGGGAGGAACATGAACCCTGAGAGATTAATGCTTTATAAATGGCAATCTACTACCTTTTTTGTCATTATAATTGTCATCAATATTATTCCAGCCAACCCATTGCATAAATATATTTTTTAAGAATTCTTACTATGTCCATATGGTATAGTGCTGGATGCTGGAGGTATAGTGATAAATATGGTACTGTTCAAGGTTCAACAAGGAGTACTTGTAGGACAAGATCTGCCTGTTTCCAAGTCCAATGCTTTTCCCACAACACCACTTATTCCCTTCCTTCCACTTTTATTTATTTATTTATTTTGTTTTGTTTTCTTTTGTTTTACAAATCACCCACACATAGCTGGAGCAGAAGATAGAGTTCTAGATAAGGATTCAGAAAGAGATGGTTCTTTCATGGTAGGGTCTCCTCAAGGAGGTAATTGCTGTTTTGTTTTGGTTTTTTTTCTGGCCCTTCTCAAGGTCTTCCTATGTGGATATAAAAGTTTATTTGGCCAATTGGACTATACATTGGTCTAGAATCCCCTGGGTTACTTCATCTGCATTTGCATGGACTCTTTCTCCAAACTGTTTTTAAATGCATAAAATACAATAAAATATAAAGAAAACCAATAATACCAAAATAGAATTACCAAAATATTTTTAAAAGTAAGTTGATATACCACAGGGGAAGAATTCCCTGCTCTTGAATTTCGAAACCACTTGGACATGGACACAGGGAGTCAAAAGACATGGGAAGAGCTAAAGTTCAGACCCCACCTTTGATATTTATCAGATATAAAGCCCTGGGCAAGTCATTTAATCTCAATAAATTTGTTTTCTTATCTATGATATGAAGATAATGATAAAAACACCTACTTTCCAGATTTGCTGTGATAATCAAATGAGATTATATAGTACTTTGCAAATCTGAATTACCAATTTGAATGTCAGGCATCATTATCTTTTGGCACTTGTAGAATAATCTTGACCACATTGTTGTGAGGCAATAATGAATGAGATAATGTATTTAAAATACATACTAAGCTTTAAAGTACCATCAAAACATCAGTTTGTTTAGCTAGATGGTACAATGGCTAGAATGTTGGACCTGGGCACAGAAAGACAAGTTCAAACATGGCCTCAGACACTTCCTACCTCTATTTATATCAAAGGAATTCACAGTCTCATAGAGGAAACAGCATGCAGGTAACTAGGTACATTGAAGATATATACTGTGTCTAAAGAACCATAACTTTATATATAAATAAATTCATAAATTTGCATTTATACCATGAATATGCATTATACATATCAATACATGTATCTATCATGTCTGAAATATATAATATTGTATGTA
Organism: Gracilinanus agilis; assembly: GCF_016433145.1. Taxonomy (NCBI): domain Eukaryota; kingdom Metazoa; phylum Chordata; class Mammalia; order Didelphimorphia; family Didelphidae; genus Gracilinanus; species Gracilinanus agilis. Next base: position 81,520,532 of record NC_058131.1, read on the forward strand.
ATATATTACATTATAGAATAATTAGAGTTCATGGATATTACATAACATGTTATATTCTAAATATGTGTTATATATCTTATATTAGATGTTTATACATGTGTATGGAAATAGATACTTTATATTATATATATATGAAAGTCATCGGATCCTCACAACCTTGTGTGTTTGGTAATATTATAATATGTGCAAATATAGGTAATATATATTATGTAGGAGATTTATAATCACAGATATAGATATATAATCATAGTCATTTGTCTTTAAAGTGTTATTTATTATAATGCTAATTATTGTTGTTACCATAATTAAACCAGAGTTTTCCAGTCATTTGCAAAGATTGAATTGAATCTCAGTTTCCCTAAAAATAGGATTCCTGCAGTGGCAAGAACACTGTATTTGGAGTCAGAACTAGGTGTTAATGCCTATTCTATGGCTAATTACCTCTGTGACTTCCATTGAGGCACTTTCTGAATTTTCTTTGGTATGAAATGAAGGCATTCTAAAAGATAATCTCTAAGCTTCTTTCTGATTCTTGCCTTCTCTGTCCTAAGTCGAAGGTAGTGAAGAGACCAAAAGGGAACTTTTCTCCCCTTTGGGGAACATAAGATGGATCCTGTATGGGAGAAGAGCCCAGAAAATAGGTGACTTCCCAGAATTTCTACCATTTCCCAAAACTGAACCAGCCTTTCTCTCCCTGCTGACATAAATCAAGGTGTAAATTGACAACAGTTAATCAAGGAAGCTACTTCTGAGCCCCTTGGCCCCTGCTGCCATTACAGTCTAGATGGACCTGTTTTTAAGGAGGTGCTCTGAAGCAGGGCTTGAGAGTGGATCCAATCCATCAGGTCTGACGGATGAGTAAGCGCTAATTTCTACCAGCTTTCTCTATCTTGGGACCCTGAACCACACTAATGATGAAGGGTGATGTTTTCATTCCAGTGTCAACATCTGGGGAACATTCCCCTACCAACATCCCAGCATATGGAAGAAATGCTGCGACCCAACATTGTGAGTCATTTATTTTTTAAAAACAAATCAGATCCTAAATACCAATTGATTGTTAAAAGGGCACTTACTGAGGTTTATTAAGTACATAGAGCATAAATCTGTTTGGCATGTAATTAATTCAAAATTACATGCACACTAAACGTGTAATTAAATCTACATGGGATGTTTAGGCCTTTCCCTGGCATTTACCAAAGAAGTAATGGGAAATTTATTAGCTGGCAATTTATCGCTCAAAAAACTGGCAACTCATTAGTTTGGTAATTGAAACCTCAATCGCCATTCTTGTGTTTTTTAAGTCCAGTTCTGAAGGGCCCAAGGCTTCTGACCAATGACCAAAGGAAAGCTGGGATACTCTTGAGGCTTGGAGCTTGACAATCACAATTAGGTTCAGACTTGCCAGTGGACCTCAACAGGTGTTTTTCTTCTCCTCTAATGATCAACTCTTAACTCGCAGTAAGTGCCCTTTCCAATGTAGTTAAATACTTAATTGACACATTACAAAAACTCAAAGAGGGTGCACAGGGGACTTCGTCAACATAATAACTGAGTTACTGCTGGAATTGTGGTCCAGGGTTTGCTGCTTGCTGCTTTTAACCAGAAAGCGCATTTGTCTCATCTGCTTTCTAATCAAGGGTGTAATAGGAGGATTGTGCAGGTTGGACACCCAAATGGAGCAGCTCTGAAGTGTGTCTGTGTTTATAGAAGTGTGGCCAACACAGATGGTTCTCCACAAATCATTCCTCCATCCCGGACTGCTGGCTAGGAGAATAAATGCTCTTCCTGGAGCCAGCAGCCTGGGTCTGAGCTTCTACTCTTTACAGAAGCTGAGCCCTCTCTGGGTCTCAGTTTTTTCACCTATAAAATGGGGAGGAGGGGATGGGGTAGTAATGGGACAATGTTGATAAAGTGTAATGGAAACCTAACCAACTTTACTATTTTAGAGTTCCATATTCCTCATAAGGCAGCAATGAGAAATATGAGTGGATTCAGGGAGTCCTCAGCATCTTCTTGGAGAGAATCTGGGAACGCCAAATCAGCCAATGATACCAAAAAAATGAAATTATAGGTATCAGGGAAATTACCATTCTCCAAGGACCCATACTCTCCATCCTATCCCCTCCTTGAGTTCTACAGGAAGCATCCTCCTACAATGACCACTTTCAGAGAAATAGGTCTTTCCCCCTCCACAGAACCAGGTACATGGCTTTGCACCAATGGCTACCACTCCAAGGGGATACTCCTCATACTACTACAGAAGACTTACATCCCAGGTTAAAAAATAATAAGTAGGATGGGGCAATAAGGACTTTGCCCCAGAGTGTCAAATTTAGAGGGCACTCATAGTACTTGCAATCAGTCTACTTGGCAGAAGCAAGAACTCAGTAGCTAATTAACAATAATTATTAAAATGGAAAGCTACCCTGTGCTAGGTTGGGATAACGTTTTGTTCTGATCCCCCTCACCACCATCGCAACCCCAACATAAGAAGGTACTTTGTACCATTTGTCTTGGTTATAGCTACTAATTCTGTATCAAATGCAAAAATTCCTAGTTATGGTACTGATAGTTATGGTTCCTGGATAAGTCACTCTTGCTTCATTGAAAATCCCTTTCATGCTTAGACAAGTCCACTGTTTAACTGGCAAGTGAGGGATGAGGACAGAACATTCACCATAGCCACGAAATCTTAGCCACAGATTCCTTATCACTATGAGCTAAAACAGAGTAGAAGATATCCCTGGTATTCTGCCACTGCCTCCTATACACATTCCATCCCATACATCTCTTCCATAAGCACACAAATCCATATACACACTCACACACACTTAGTCACAGTCGCACACTTAAATTAAATTCCTCATCTCTCTCAGGGTCTCATCACCATCATCTCCCACCAATCATCTCTTCAGAGGAATGACAAAGTACCTTGAGACCCTGATTGAAGTCAGACTTTCAAGCCTGAGAGCAGAGACCATTTCACTTTTATCTTTGTATCTTCAGGACTTCTTAGACTGCCTAACTATCAATCAATTAATCAACAAATATTTATTAAGCACTACTATATTCTAGGTATCCTCCAGATACAAGTACAAAGAAGGAAACAATTGCAACTTCCGAAGACCCAATCTTTTTGTTGGAGAGACCACGAATATATATGAAAATACATACAACACAAATAGAAAGATAACAAATGAATCTATATAAACATACATACAAAGTAGTTGAATACAAGGTAGTTTGAGGGGGGAGTAGAGTCAGGAAAAACTTCCTGCAGAAGATTTTGCCTGAGTTGTAACCCAAAGAAAGGGATGGATTCCATGTGGCAAATTCTAAGAGGCAAATGGATTCTACACATACAGATAGCCAGCGCAAAGGCACAAAATGCATGTTTCATGAATGCTTGTAGAGCGATTGACTGGACGTTGGTGAAAAGAATAAAAATATTATTGGATGCAAAGATAGAAATAGTCTTTCTAGAGGGCAGAAGAGGTTTTCCATTTATATGTATATACATACATTCATGTATGCATATGCATATATATGTATATATTTGTATATTATATATAAATAAACACATACGTATATATATACATATATTCGTAATGTGTGTATGTATTTATTTGTTATTATTGAATCATTTCAGTCCTGTCTGACTCTGTGTCTTCATATCAGATTTTCTTAGCAAAGATACTGGAGTGGTTTACCATTTCCTTCTCCAGCTCATTTTATAGTAGAGGAAACCAAGACAAACAGGGTTAAGTGTCTTGTCCAACGTTTCACAGCTAGTAAGTGTCTGAGGTCAGATTTGATCTCAGATCTTCTTGAAATCCTCGTCCAGCTCTCTATAACCACTGGGCCAGCTAGTTGCCATATGTAGGCATAGGCATAATTGTATTTATGCATATAGTAGTGAAACCCAGGCCAGTAGCAAGGTCCCCTTCAAACAAAGGTGACACTTTAAGGTGCTTTAATTTGCCAAACCAACTGGAGAATAAACCCAGTCAGTATCCTGTCTCAGCCCCAGGAGTCAGCAAAGTTAAGGATGGAGAATAGTATTTTTAACACACATATGCCAGTCTAAGAGCAGGGGTTTTATGCGAATACAGCAAAAATAAAGAAAATACCAAAAGTCACCCTAATTATGCTTATTTCAAAATCAGATCTAATATTAATATCAAGGCAATAAAGCACATCAGAATGAAAAGAGCTGATTACTCTATATGCACTCTTAATGAACAGCTTTTTCCCTCTTCTCTAAGGGAGTGATGGGGGTAGGGGGAGTATAATTTTTTTTATAATTGTAAAATGTATTTTATGAAGTCAGAAATCCACAGGCCACAAACCTGTTGGCCTTGGTAAAGCAGCAGCATTAGAAAAAAAATAATAAATACATAACCAGGACTTGAATCAAAGAGCATTTATTAAGTATCTACTATATACACAGACCTATTTGGGGGATCTTGGAGATTTTTTAGCCCCACTCCCTAATCTTATAGAAATGAGGGCTAAAAATTAAAAGATATAATATATATCTAATGACAAGTCACAAATAGTAACAATTATAATAGCTAGCAATTATATAGCACTTGAAGTTTCTAATAGCACCTCATATATGATCATTCATTTTATCTTCTCAACTATGGAAGACAACTGCTATTGTTATCCCCATTTTTCAGCTGAGCAGGGCTAAGTGGCTTCTCCCAAGTCACCCCATTAAAAGAATCTGAAGCAAGATTTGAATTCAAGACTTCCTGATTCATGTTCATTCTACCCATTAAGCCACCTCACAGATTCAAAATGTAAGTGTTAGACCAGGATTTGATGGAATAATAAAGGGAGTTTTCCTCTGCTAGGATCCCCCAGTAGTGCATGCATGGTGAAATTGAGGGTCTTGCCCAAGTCCCATAGGTAATCAGTCAGTAGTCAGTAGCAGAGCTTGGCTTCTAACTCCAGACTCCGGGAGCATCAGCCTAGCCCAGGGTCCTTTTCACTATACTACATTAACTTTGGGGTGTGTGTGTGTGTGTGTGTGTGTGTGTGTGTGTGTGTGTAACTATGCTCATTAAATGAAACAAAAGAGAGTACCTATTCTCAGAAGTTTTCAATCTTGCCTGAATAATGAGACTTCTAAGCAGATAACTATAATATAACTTTGAGCAAACCATTGGCCCTCAGATTTAAGAAGGAAGACATCATTTACAACAGGAGACGGGGCAGCTGGGTAGCTCAGTGGATTGAGAGTCAGGCCTAGAGACGGGAGGTCCTAGGTTCAAATCTGGCCTCAGACACTTCTCACCTGTGTGACCCTGGGCAAGTCACTTGACCCCCACTGCCCACCCTTACCACTCTTCTGCCTAGGAGCCAATTCACAGAAGTTAAGGGTTTAAAAAGAAAAAAGAAAAAAAAAAAAAGACAACAGGAGACTTGGGAAGGCTTCATGAAGAGGGTAGCACCATCCTGCATATGAGTAATATTTCCATAACTATAGATGAGAGGGGGCACAAAACATGCAGAAGGGGCAGAAGACAGAAAGAGGAATAGCTAGAAATCCAATGTGGATGGAAAGTAAAAAAGACTAAGTAGAATAGGATGAAGCATGTCTAGAAAGGTAGCTTTCTAAGGACTTTTGAATGCCAGATTGAGAAGTTTATATTTTATTCTCTGGACAGTAAAGGACTACCAAAATTTTTTGAGGGGCATGGGGTAATTAGGTCAGTCCTGCATAATTTTTTTTTTTGCAATTGGGTAGAGGATAGATTGGAGAGGAACAGGTCCTTTATTAAATGCTTACTGTATACAAGTCAATGGGTTTGTTAAGGACTAGGTATATGAATATTAAAAAAAAAACAGTCCTTGCCTCAAGGAACTTACATTCTAATGGGGGAAGGCAACTTGTAAAAAGATGGTGGCTACACAAGGTACTCAGGGGAGGTGGTGTCAAAGGCTAGAGAGTCAGAATTAAAGTTAGGAGGAGAAAAACAGAAAAATGGACACCAATTAAGAAGCTATAAACATAGGCTGGAAGAAAGGGGAGGGAAATGAATTATGGTGGTGACATTAGAATTGTAGTTGAGGGAATGGGATAAGAAAGGTGATAGCATCAACAGAAACTGGCAGTCAATTGTATTCAGGATGAAGGAAAGGGAAGAATCAAAGATGATCCCTGGTTTTCAAGTCTGAGAATGGTGGCACCAGCAATAGGAAAGTTGATAAAAGCGAAAGGAAAAGGGGAGAAAAGATGAATTTCTGTTTGGACAAGATGATTCTAAAGTGCTGATAAGATATCCAGATGAAGATCCAAGGGTTATGGACAGGATTTGAAATCTAGGCTTCTGGTTTCAGATCCAATTCCCTTTTAATTAGAGTTGTGTACCAGTATCTAAGAATTCTGAAAGTCAAAGAACCTTGACTCCATTGCCCTCTTTGCTATATATTCAATGCATATTGTTATTGTTGTTTAATCATTTCAATCATGTCTGACTCTTTGTAACCCCATTTATGGGGTATACTTGGCAATAGTACTGGTATGATTTGTCGTTTCCTTCTCTAGCTCATTTCACAGATGAGGAAACTGAGGCAAACAGTGTTAAGTGACTTACTCAGGGTCAAACAGCTAGTAGGTATTTGAGGCCAGATTTTAACTCAACTTTTCAGGGCTTCAGGGCCAGTATTCTATCCACCACACCACTTTGCTTCCCCCTTTAGTATGTAGCTATAGACAAATCATTCCCCCATTCTGAGGCTTCCTTTCCTCTTCTACTATATTGGCTTTATCTGCAACCCAAGGCTGTTCTGAGGAAGAGATTTGTGAAATCCTATGAAGATGCAAGGCATTGCTATGATGAATCTCCATCCCAACCATTTGCCCTTTGGGGATCCTCAGCAACAGCAGCTGTAGAATTCCTTAGGTTCCCTGAGATCAACAGCATTTTCTTAGCAGGTGACCTGGCAGAAAAAGACCAAATGTTTGCTACTTGATGCTGAGGGACAGTGACAGGTCCCAACCCGGAGAAAGCTTCCATAGTAGCTCTAGTGTTTACACCAACACCAATATAACTGAGAAATAATAACTCTTCCCATAATAACAGCCCTGGGAGGACCCTTCAAGATCTCTATGTGACTTTGGGTCAATCACTTCTCTATTCTGAGCTTTAGTTTCTTATCTACAAATGGAGCTGGACTCAATGATCTCTTAGGTCTCATCTGGCTCATAATTTTATGATCTTATTTAAAATTTTTCTCCTTTTTCTCATCCTTTACAAAAAAATGAGGGCTAAAGAAAGGGAAAGGACTTGTTCTATTTACACAGTGAGTCAAAGGCAGAACCAAAACAACACATTGGGCCCTTGTGGCTACAAGGTTAATAGTCTTTGCCATATATTCTGCTGCCTATTGGTGACAGGAAAAAGAAAATAGGAATATTAGAAGAGAATTTAGAGGCTACCTGCTATAACTGTTGCATTTCATAGGTAATGAAACTTGGAACCAGAAAAGAGGAAGTGATTTCCTAGGGTCACAAAATTGTTTAAGGCGGTCAAGACTCAAGCCCAAATTGTCTGATTTCAAATTACCTCAATAAAATTCAGTTCAATCCAATTCAGAGAACACTTATATTAATGATCTCAGACTTATTAAGAGCCAAGGACATTAGGGGAAATTAGGACAAATGGAGGGGAAAAAGCCCTGCCTTACAGGAGTTTCCATTCTACTTTCACAATGGCTTCTTTCTTCCATCAGTCAAGTACATCATTCAGATGTATGAGCATTTATGCTTCAGTGAGACAAACATAAGTGATGGTAATCAGTTTAACATAGCTTTTAATGGGTTTGTATGTAGGCATATATCCAAAGATCTTCCTATGAGGATCTGATGCCCTCACAGCCACGTATGGTCATTCCAAGTACCAACCCTATTGCCATCAATATCATTAGTATTTGCTTCTCCTGTATGAAAACCAATCTAAGGAATACCTAATAGGCTGGAGAGAAGAAAATAGATGAGGAAACAAGTGAGGGAAAGTATATTCAAGTCAGAAGACATATTTTCAAATCCCAGTTCTGCTGACCACTAGCTCATAGAAGGATGAAATTTCAGAGTTGTAAGTGACCTTCAGAGGCTACCAAATCCCAAACTTAAAAATGGATCTCCTCTATAATACACCCAACAATCAATCTTGCTTAAATAACTGGTGACGAAAAATACACTATCTCTGAAGGCAACCTATTATATTTTAAATGTCTCTAATTATTAGGAATGTTTTTTCCCTAAGGTATATGTCCTTGATCAAATATTACCTAACCTCTGTAGCCTAATTTTGCCTTATTAGATTCCAATTTCAATCATTGGAATTTAATACAAATTAATAACAAAATAAGTATTTATTAGATACAGATATTGAACTAGGAAGTGAGATATGAAAAAAACACAAAATAGTGTTTGTCTTTGAGTAACTTATATTCTATTGAGTTGGGAAGCAATATGTTCATGGAAAATTATATGTGTGTGTGTATACACACAAAAACACACACACACACACACACACACACACACACACACACACACACACACATAGTCATTTTAAAGATAGTGCATTAAAAACTGAATGATATTAAGATTGATGTCCCAAAGAAGGTACACTTGGGGCAGTTAGGTAGCACAGTGTATACTAGCACCAGGCATGGAGTCAGGAAGGCTGGGGTTCAAATCTGACCTCAGACACATCCTAACTGTATTATCTTAGGCAAGTCATTTAACCCCAATTATCTAGCCCTTGCTGCTCTTCTGTCTTAGAATTGATACTAAGACAGAAAATAAGGGCTAGAAAAAAGGAAGGGTGCACTTGAACTTATGGTCCTATTAATTGGTCAACAAAGGATATCCTTCCAATAAAGTTTGCAGAGACCCATGAATTTCATAAGTCTTTCCAGCTTTTTCTGTGATCATCTTGTTATTTATTATGGCCCAATAGTATTTCCATTACAATCATATACCACAGTGTGTTCAGCCATTCTTCATTTGATGGATTCCTTAAGTTTCTAGTTCTTTGCCACGACAAAAAGATCTCTTATAAATATTTGTCATACAAGTGTGGCCTTTTCTCCTACCTTTAATCTACAGTAGGTACTCAATACAGGTTTGGGGAACCAAAGTTATATTTCTTCTTTGTATCAATGGCCTTTGCAGGTTCTCCCACCCCTTTTTTATTCTAAAATTCCTCCAGCTTTTTTTTATGTTAATTCCTTCCTTCAAGAGCTTCACATCTGGCCTTTCCACTCTTCTATCAGGGTCACCAAAATTCCTTACAATGTCATATTCCTCAGTCTTCACTATAATAATGTTTTTAAAAGCTTAATTCTTAATATGGTCATTCTACTTCCAAACAGATAGGTTTTTGAGCAATATCCATGTCACTTTAGGCAAGTGAATGTTTCATTATACAAGCTCACATGTGCATTATTCATTCCTTCTGACTTGAGCTTATCTAAAAGATTTTTGTTCTTTTTTTTTTTTTTTAAACATTTTGGATGAGCCCTCCTAGGCTGTCATTATAAAATTCAGAGGCTGCTATCTTATTTTAGAATGAGTACTAATTCCTAATGCAATCCAGATAGATAGATAGATAGATAGATAGATAGATAGATAGATAGATAGATAGATATAGATATAGATATAGATATAGATATAGATATGGATTCCAAGGCAGTGTGGTTTAGTAGAAAGGATGCTGAACTTGGATTTAGGATAAAGTAGAACAAATAGGGGAGGGGGAGGGGTTTGCAGAAGAGGGAAAGAAAATGAATCATGTAACCATGGAAAAATATTCTAAAAACAAAAAAGAAATAAAATGAAAAAAAATGAAAAAAAGAATTCTAAAAAGAAAATGAAAAAAGAAAAGCACAAAAAAATAGGAATAAGAATTTTAAAAAAAAGTAGACCAAATATCCCATATGCTACTTACTAGCTCTTTAACCCTGAGCAAATCATTTAACCTCTCAGTCTTAGGTTCCTAATCTGTAAAATGAAGATCCTAATACCTGTAGTACCTATCCCATAGTGTTACTGTGGGGAACCAAATAAGATAATTTTGCAAAAATTTTTGGAGAAATTTTTAAAAACATGCGAATGTTAACTATTAATAGTGGTATTATTATTCATTGATTGGGAAAATATTATGATAATAGGGTACTATGAAGTCAGGGATGTTTTTTAAATTATTCATCAGACAGTATCTGCATAAATTCAAAAGCAGTTATAGCTATTGTGAAACATAATTATTCAGCCTACAGAAGATATATTTGCTTCTTTATAGTATTAAGGAATTTAATCAGGTGGCTGGCACACATATGAGTTTCCTGTCTTCTCATAATAGTTTCTCCCATGTTTGGGAATCATTGAAACCCATAGGCTTGGATAACATTGATAACTCAGAGACCCAGGTTCAAGTCATCTCTCTGTCACTTACCAACTGGGTGATCCTAACTAGGTGAGTAAATTTCACCTCTCTAAGTCTAAGTTTTCCCCTGAAAAATGGGGGTCATTGTATTTGCTTTCCTCATGGGAAAAGCATCAAGAAAAGTGTAGGACTGAATAACCGTGTGAACTATTTTTATCTTCCTCTCTTTTATTCTATCCTCTCAACTATCTTGAGCACTTCAATTTCTGCCCTGAAATAGCTGGATAAAAAAAAAATCCATTTATCTGTGGGTCAGAGGCTTTAGAGGAGTAGAACACTAGTTTGAGAGTTAAAAAGACTGTGTTCTGAGTCCTTCTCTATCACCCAACATACTACCTTATGCAATACAAATTATCTTGTATTATACTGATCTGTGTGCATGTCCTATCTCTGGTATAATCCCCTCAAGCAATGCCTTGAGGGCAGGACAGTCTTTATAACCAGTGCTTAGCCCACTGCTTTCTATATTCTGGGAGTGGATTTGTGATTTCATCTGTTATAAAGAATTCAAGTTGAGGAAATTTCCCTTAACAATAAGTATGGGGACAGACTCTGCAATTAACAGTCTTAGAGAGTTGCCTGATCTGACATTGGCTGGAATCCTTTCCCTCTTGGGTCCTTGGTCTCTAAGAGTTCAGTGGAAAGATCACTAGACCTGTAGAGAATAGATATGAGTTCAAATTCTGCCTCAAGGACTGAATCCCTGGGACTTTTCTGGTGTTTCCTCCTCTGTAAAATAAAAGAGATCAGTCAGATGGCCTTTGTGGTTTTCACCAACTCTAAATCTATGATTAGATTATCTTAGAGTTTGCTTCCCTCTAGAATTCTGTGGTTCTAAGTTTGGTTTTTACCCCAAGCCAAAAATACCAGGAAATTTGCTCTGGGATCTTTATTCATTGATGAATCCAAGATCCAGAGATCAGAGAGTTTCAGAGGAGGAATGTGAAGCCAGGTCCTTCTGACTCAAATTTTTGCTTCCTGTCTACTTTGCACTGCTGCCTGGCAACATGACCTGACTTGAAATCCTGCCTACCACCAGTTATGGAACTCTGGACTCTCAGCCTCAGTCTCTTTATGTAATGTACAGATGATGGAATCCCTACAAAATACAGGGTCGGCCTCACCCAGAATTCCAGGGGACCCCCCCTAGAAAATTTTGGGTGAGGGGGTGACGGGCATTTGGCTAAACTGGCTCTCTTGTTATTAGTGAATATTTCTATCTCTATATCACTAAATAATTGTTGTATTGATGTTGGTAAGGACTAACCCTACTAGGCAGGCTAACTCCTGAGTAGAAACCATGATGGCTTTTGCCACAATGGCCTTCTCAGGTAAATCCCCAAGTCAGGAGCAGTAAGCAGTGAGATCTGCCCACAATAACCCCAGAAGCAACTGAACAACTCCCTCTCAACTGTCCCCTCACCCAAAGTTCTCTAGGTGGGGGGTCCCCTGGAATTCTGGGTGAGGCCGACCCTGTATTTTGCAAGGATTCCATGCTGCCATCATCTGTACATTACACTTATCTGTAAAAAGGAGGTAATTACAGCATCTCCCTCATAGGGCTGCCATCAGGATCAAATGATTTTCAAAATGCTCTGTAAGCCTTAAAGCAATATACAACATGTATATATTATTATTATTAATTTACTAATGTCTTTATTTTGTTGTTCTTTTATTATTATAGGGTCTTCAGGGAACACTAGTACCCTTAGTATGAGGGCTTGTCCAGGCTTTTTTAATGTTATTTTCCTCCTTTGATGTCCAATTGCCACACAGCTCTCACACATGACTCCAGAAGCCGTGGCATGGATGCCATACTCTGATATATCATCTCAGTGGATAGACTAAACCAGGATGAAGATAACCAGTGGATCTCAAACCTGACAGTGAGTTAGGGGGATTCCTAGCCCAGGTTTAATAAGACTTTCCCAGGTAGAATTGGCAGGTGAGAATAGTTTGTTCCAAAAGCCATGATGGTACAGAAGTAGGCACAGAGGATCCTTAGAGCTTGGTCAGACATCAGAGACAAAAAGGTCATCCTCTACAGCCTGAGCCATCACCAGTCATCCTGACTTTTGTCTTGCCACTATACTTCAATGACTTTGGCAGAGAGAGGAAAGCTAAAGACTTTGTGCAGCTCTGCCTCACTTAAATCCAATTAATGTGCAAGTCAAAAGACATCGCCAGTGATGACATTTTTGGTCCTCTTCAAGGATGAAGGACAACAACTCCCAACCAACCAACCATTATTATTAACACTAAAATGAGGAGCAGTAGGCTGCCCTCTTACACTTTCAGTAATAGGAGAAGTAAGTCTGTTTCCTGAACAATAAAAGACTTGACTGTGACATTCCACAGGCTCCTAAGTGATGGTGACAGCCCTGTCAGCCCTCCTGCTGGTCTTCTCTTTAAGGCTGACTAGGACTGCCATGTTACCAGGCTTGCTGCAATGCCTATGAAGGATCCCTATATTTTCCAGGCTGATTCTTTCTTTAAGAAAAATGCCTGTGCCTAAAATGTCCTGTACATGCATGCAATGTACTTGCTCCTTGCTCTGCCTTTTCGAGTTCTTGACTCAGGGTCACTCCCTTCATGTGACCATGATCTCCACCCCCATTCCTATTTTTGAAAGGGTTCTCTCCTTATCTCTGATATTCCTAGATGTCTCTCAATTGCCCCCGTTATTCGATAACGTGTATTTTACAGTTTTACATGCATGTAGAATTCCCTAGTGAAATATGAACTCCTAGAGGGCAGGATGCCATTATTCTATTTTCCTATCCCTTTAAATTAAGTGTCATCAAATTGTGGCATATGATTTTAATAGGATACTACTACACCATAAGAAATGACAAGAATTGTACAAATATGGGGAGCCCTGCAAGAAATTATGAAGAATGAAATGAGCAGGACCAAGAGAACATTATATACAGCAACAGAAATATTATTTGAACAATGACTTGTATATATCCACCTTCAGAGAAAGAACTGAGAAATAGTTTTATCTATACATAGATCTTTTTGTCAGATGGTGCCTTCTCTAATTGGTAGTGAGGAAGGAGTTAACTGGGCATTTTAATGTAACCAGCAAATTAATTAATTAAATTTAAATTTAAAAATGAATGAATAGTATCTAAGGTCAGCTAGACTCAGTGGCAAATTAGGTATGGTACCTCCCTTTCCTGCAACTTAAATAATCTTACATACACAGTGGAAGACTGAAAAAAGTCACATGTGATACTGACAGCATGTAGTCTGTCCAGTTTAGGTCCATCCCTTCCAGTGGTATTAGGGAGGTGAGCTTTCTTAAAGCCATGAATCAACATTCTTGGTGTCATTGCTTCATAGAAATTCAGGGATGGAAGAGATCTCAGAGGCCAAATAGTCCAATCTATATATTAATAAGCATCTCTTTATAGTATCATCAATAAATTTTCATCCAATCTCTACTTACAGATTTCTAGCCATGGGGAACCTACTAGCTAGGAAGTATTATGAAGAGAATACTGGACATGGAATCAAGAAAACCAGACTTCAAATTTTGTCTCATATACTTACTATTTGTGTGTCCCTGGGCAAATCATTTAACCTCTCTGCTTCAGCTTTCTCATCTATAAAATGGGTGTAGTAATAGCCTACCTCCCAGAACTATTGTAAGGACCAAATGAAATAATAATTGAAAAGTGTTTAGCAAAGTTCATTAGGTAAATATTAGCTGTTACTCTTATTATTGTTATTATTAAATGAAGTAACAAATGCACCTTGTAAACCTTAAAGCCTATATGACTTCTGGCTATTATTATTTTAATTTGCTCCATAGTCAGACAATCAACAAGCATTTATTAAGCTCCTACTATATGCAAGAATTATACTAAGTACTGGGGAGAAAAGAAAGGCAATCTATAGCCTCTCCTCTCAAGGAGTTCATCATCTTGGTGGAGAAAGCATAAAAACCACTAAGTATAAATAAAATGTAGGCAGGATAAGTGGAGCAAATGTCAGAAGGAAGGCATTAGGATTAAGGAGGACCATCAAAGATGGGACTGGCACTAAGATTTGGAAGAAGCCATGGAGACCAGGGAACAAAGATGAGAAGGGAGAGAAGTTGAGGTATGGGGTTCAGCCAATGAAAATTCAAAGTCAAGAGATGGAGTGTCTTGCTCCAGGAACCAGTGTCAATATTTTTGGGTATATATGGTGGGGGGTTAGGTGTAAGAAGATTGGAAAGGTACAAGGGGTTCAGCTTATGAAAGACTCCAAACACCAACAGAGGATTTTATAATTTGACTGAGAGCTGAATCAGTGAAGGCTGCTCATTCTATTCCTTTACAATTCAATTTCCAGGAAAGTCTTTTCCCCCCACTTTTTTTGAAGTTTCCACCTATTCCTCTTGCTTTCTTGGACCAAAATGAGGACTTCAAATCTCTCTTCCACATGTCTTAAAACAAACAAATAGAAAAATAGGAGATAACTATTATAGTCTCCTTTAGACTTTTCTTCTTCAAGTTATCTATTTTCTTCAATTTAACCACCTACGGCATCCTATATAATTCTCTCACCACCTTTGCTCTCCCTTTTAAAAACTCCATACAAGCATGTCAATTTACTTCTTAAAATGTCCTGATCTATTCCAGATTGAGTCTGACCAGTGCAGAAAGCAGGAAGAACAGGGTCACTCTCTACATCTTTTAGCTTCGATTCTTCCAAGAAAGAGAGTACTGGGAATGAGTCGGTGCCCTTTTTGCTTTTATTCTTCTTACCACAATATCTTGTATATGTTGTTGTAGAGAGGGAGCATTACCATAGCTTTCCAAATTTCAGCCAAGAACTAATTTTATCCTCTGAGAACTAATCCTCCATCTTGGAGATGCTTCCAAGCCAGAAGCCTGTCTGAGGGTTCAAGAGATAACTTAGACACATTGTACATAATCTGTTAGAACTACAGAGGTATTTGGTACCATTTCCTTAGTTTACAATGTCTCAGAGAGAAAAAGAAATTTGATTAAGATCACATGAATAGTAGATATCAGGGTCAGGACTTTTCTACCTAGGACCTGATTATCAATATCTTGTGTTCTCATCATACAATGTCAGACTTCAGGGCTGAGGTAGCATATCTTCAAGGGGTTCATAACCTTTTTTGTGTCCTGGACCCCTCTGGCAGTCTGGTGACACCCATGGGGCCCTCCTCAGAATGAAATTTTAAATGCATGAAATAAAATACATAAGAATGCCAAGGAAACAAATTATATCAAAATAAAACTGTAATTGTTTTTCCCAATGTAGATTCACCAACACCCTGAATTTTATCTATGAGTTTGAAGGGAGGGGAATTTGTGGACCCAAGGTTAAGAATTGCCTTCTGGTAAGTCAAGGCATTATCTAATACATACCTTTGGCCCAACCAGAAGAGAATTCATCTGAAATTGAAGAAGGAAAAAAATGTTGAATAAGGTAGAAAGTGGCACAGGTAAAATAATGCAGACCTAGGCTAGGATGGTGTAGGATAAAGAAGAATCTCTAGGCTGAGACCCAAAGCTCTTGATATAGATCATCCAGTAGGTTACAGATGTCTATGCTTAGTGAATGCCATTTGGAATATTTCTGGGACCTACGGGCTATAGAATTGCTTTCTCCCTTGTCTTTGGATGACCGTGGTCATCAGATGAATAATAACGCCAGGGCTCTTGTCCCTCTTTTCTCCTGAAAATACCTTCTAAAGGAACACTGGAGTCTTTCCCTTTGGAACCTTCACACAGTGTAAGCTGCACGGTTGAAAAACATCTATTTTCTTTACCAACTGCTTCCCCAGCCACTTCAAGCTTTCTATTTCTAGAGAAGGGCTTCTCCACCAAGGAATCTCCCCAGCTTTGGGGTTTGAGGGGCTCTGAACAAACATGGGCCTTTCTCTTTAAGTCAGCCGCTTTCCAACCACAAACATGTATGTTTTTTCTCCTAAAACTCTGGAAATTGTACTGGGCCCTGGGGAAAGCAGAAAGTGGAAACCCTGATACCTAGAGATTAGAACTCGGTTCTTCCCGAGGTACAATGTGCTGTTTGTAACAATTATACTAATACACCTGTACTCCTATTGTCAGTGCAGTGGGCCACGTGGGGGCTCATTAGTATTGTATTAGGACTGCATGGGGAAACAGATAATGGCCCATAATGAAAAATGCCAAATTTTCTATATAATAAAAATGAACTTGATTAATGAAAATCACTTTCAGGGAAAGAGTTACAGCGTTGTTAGAAATAAAAAATGATGTATTAATCCGACACTCTTACAGATGGTCCCAACCTCCTGACAACTGCTATTCATTTGAGATGCTATTAGCATGCATAATTATGCTAATTAAGTTGTAATTAAGCACCAATTCTTCAGAGGGCTTTTTTTGTCTATCATTTAATACAACTCAGTTGCAAAGAGTGCTTAAAGCTTTGTACAGTGTTTCATTCAAAAGGAGTCCCCGAATTTCTTAGCAAAGATTTTGCAGCTGAACGGTGGCCTGGGCTCTAATCCTTGTTTTGGTTAAAGGGAAGTCGGTAAATACCAGCGGGGTCTGCCAGTTGTTGATAAAATAATGAATGCTTTCTGCTGAAATCAACAGAGTTCAAACGGGGGCAATTACAGTAAGGAGAAAGTGTATAATTATCAATAGAGTGAATGCCATTGGCCTGTTACATGCTTTCCTTTATTCCTGGGATCTTAAAAAAAGGACTTCCTTCAGAAACCCATTCAGGAAGGCACAATTAGGAAGCTGGCATTAAAGACATTTCATTAAAATTAAGATAAATCATGGAGCTGAGAATCTCTTATGATGCTTCAGAGTTCGCGGCTATTTGTTAAGACTTTGATAGAATACACATTATCAGGGCTAGAAGGAACCTAAGAATATCAGAGCGGGGAGGACTCTTAGAGCACAGAAAGTCAGAGCTAGAAGAGGCCTTAGAATAGAGAATAAGAAATGTAGGAGGTGGAAGGGATGCCAGAGATAATTTGGTCCACCCACTTTGTTCTACAGTGGAGGAAACTGAGGTCCAAAGAGAAGAAACGGCTTGCCGAATGAAGGTCCCCAAGAGTTAGTGGCAGAGATTCCAAGGTTGATTCCAGGTTGGTTGGAATCCCAATTCCTGTTTGTTCACTTCATCAGGCAAATGCTCAGTTCCAAGACACATTAAAGATATATTGAGCTGAATTTTTTAAAAAGAAAAAAGGTAACTAGTCTAAGAAGAAAAGAAGAATGAGAAGCTATCGTTTACATAATACTTTAAAGCTTATTAAACACTTTATATATGGTTATTTATTTTCAGAGTCTCATCTTTTTTTGTGTGGTAACTGGAAATAAAGTAGATTCCCAGGGATTAGAGAATGGCTAAACAAACTGTGGAATATGTATGCAATGTTTTTTTTTAATTTTTTATTAAATTAATTATTTTAGAATATTTCTCCATGGTTACATGATTCATGTTCTTTCCCTCCTCTTTTCCCTCCCCCCTCTGGGAGCCTAGGAGCAATTCCACTGGGTTTCATATGTATCATTGTTCAGAACCTATTTCCACATTAATAATATTTGCAATAGAGTGATAATTTAAAGTCAACATCCCCAATCATATATCCATTGACCCATGTAATCAATCATATATTTTTCTTCTGCATTTCTACTCCCACATTTCTTTCTCTGGATGTGGACAGCATTGTTAGTGGATAGTCTCATAAGTCCCTCAGAATTGACCTGATCATTGCCTTTATGCAATGTTTATATATACATATGTATGTATATATGCATATATACACAGACATATATAAAATAAATAGATAAAAACCAGCTGGATTTCTCAGGTCTGAACTCAGATCATATATGTGTATATTTACACATATAATGTAAGCATATGTTATATATGATATATGTATACTCTATGTAATATATGTATATTTTACTTTATAGCTATATGTATTTAAACCCTTACCCTCCATCTTAAAATCAGGACTGTGTGTTCCAAAGCAAAAGAGTAATAAGGGCTAGGCAAGGGAGGTGAAGTGACTTGTCCAGGGTCACCCCAATCTAGGAAGTATCTGAGGCCAGATTTGGACCCAGGACCTCCTATCTCTAGGTCTGGCTCTGAATCCACTAAGTTACCTAGCTACCCATATGCAATATAATATTACTGTGTGATAAGAAAGAATGAATACAAATGATTCAGAGAAGAATGGGATAACTTAATGTGACTATGCAGTACTGTTTTCATTGTCAGATTTTTTTTTCCCCTTCCTTCACCACATTGCTCCTTCTCTCCACTCATACAGCTTCAAATCTAGTTCATGCCCTGATCATCTCTATCTGAACAGTTGAAATAATCTCCTAATTGGTTTACCTTTCTCAAGTCTCTTCTCATTCTTCTCATTAACATCATCAATTAAGCTTTCAGAGTAAATTTCCTAGAACCTAGATCTGGCCATGTAGATCACATCCTCCCACCTCTCCTGACTCATTAAACATAAGTGGCTCCCTATTACCTCAAGATTAAAAAATAGACATATAAAATAACTTACAAACAAATGATACAAATGATTTAAATAAAAATATGAAGTTCTCTGACTCGTTGAGCCCCCTTCCACCTAACTAATTATCTTCCATTTTTCTTCCTTCTATAAATTCTGATATACAGATGCATTGGCTTCATTTACTGTTCATTGGAAAGTATATTCCATCTCCCACCTCCCACTTCTGTCATGAATTCCTAGAATGTTCTTCCCCACTCCATACACTTGGCTTAGCCTCTTTCTTTCTATGACTTCCTTCAAAATGCCACTTGTTGAAATAAGTTTTGTAGGAGATCTCTCTTAAACCACCAGGGTGCCAGTAATTTCTTCTCTAAGATTAATTGCCATATAATCTGTATGTGATAAACATAGTTATATGTTGTTTCCAATGAAAAATATAATACCTTGAGAGAGAGATTATGTTTGCCTTTCTTTGTATCAGAAAGATGGATAGATACATACATGCATTCATACATATATATATATATACATATATAGGCAGATAAAGATAGATTCATAGGTTTATAGATATATAAATACATAGATGCATAGATAGAAATATAGATAGGTAGACAGGTAGACAGACAAACCTTCTATGTGACAGTCTCTGTTCTGAGAGTAGTAGATGGAAATCCCAGCAAGTAAGTTTATACTTTCCTTCAACGAACATTCTAATGACATTGAATTATATTCTAATAAAAATATAAATCATAAAACAGAGGTGAAGACATATGTGTTTTTGCATGAATGTGTGTCTCAGTATGAAATGAAGATGTCCAAGTGTCTAAGAAATTACCTAGAGACCTTGTTATGACAAAGGTAAAGCTCATCAGTCAGAGCCTACCTTCCCAGGAGCAGAATCCAAGGTTGTGGTAGAGCTAAAAGAGAATAGTCAGAGTACAAAAAATATCTGAAGTGATGACCGATGGAAGGAATAAAAACCTCAAACTAGAACAACGTGAACTTTCAATGAAAAGTCTTCTTAAAGTATGAGTCTGAAGAAAAGAACATATTTTCAACTTTTTCCCTTTGTTGAAGTGATGGAGTATTATGGATATGGAACATTGTATAAACTATCAGATTTAGCTGATACATTGCTTAGTTTCAGTGAATTGTTTTCTCTCCCCTTTTCTTTCTTATTATACATTACTTTTGTTTGTTTGTTTTTAACAAAGCAGTTGTCTTCAAGTAAATCAAATTAAGCTAACTGAAGAGGCAATGAATTGCATTTACAGTGGAAGAGAGAAAATTACTAATTAGGAGAAAATAATACCAGAGACAAATGGAGAAATATATAAAACCAACTCGTAACTTTTAGTGTAAATGGATTATACAACCCCATAAAATGAAAAAAGTAAATTATTAGTTAGGGAAAACTCCATAATCTAATGTATTCAGGAAATTATATATATATATATATATATATATGTATATATATATATGTGTGTGTGTGTGTATATATATGCATATATATATATGTTTTAAAAGACATACACAGAATAAAAATGAAGAAGCTAAAGAAAAATCACTATAAATTAGGTGCACCCAAAAGATGTGGAGTTTTATACACAAATAAAATCACAAATCTTTGTGTTTAGCTTGTTTTTTCCTATGTACATAATGAGTCCTGTTTACTAGTGTTTTAGCCCCCCCCCCCACTCATCCCACATCATAAAAGATATTGCCAAGTGTGATAATTAGATTAAGTCTACACTGCCCATTACCAAAGGTGAGAGCACCTCCAAATTCTGGGAGGTCCTTAACCCACGGGTGCTAGAGTGGGTGACAAATCAGAATCAACTGACCACCCCCAGGCATCCTAACAAGAAGCATCTATTGTGATTGGACAGGCAAAGTAGGAGGGAGGCACAGGAAGTGATGCATGAGTGACCCCTTTAAAAAGAGGGAATTGAGTGAATGAGAGAGGCTTTTGGTGAAGAGGGAAGCTAGTGAAGGAGATCTTCTAGCTCTTCTGGTCCATGGAGGTGGTGAGTTTAAAGACTGACTAAATCTTTCTGAACTTCTCTTAAGGAACTTCTTTTAATAGACTCTGTGAATGAAGTCATTCACCTCCAGTCCTCTGGCCCTCTGACTCTTAGCTGAGAGTTAATTAGATCTACCTGGATTAATTAGAGGATCATAATAATTATCTACTGTGTTAAATTCTTATTTCCTTATTTCCTCTCTCTCTTCTCAATTGTAAATAAACTTCCATAAAGTCAATTTTGACTTGAGATTATTCTTAATTGAGGATTGATAATTGTTCAATCCTCTGGCAACCATCTTTTAAATATATTGAACTCCAAAAACCCCCTTTTCCACCTTACACAAGGAGGATGACATGTACATGTAAATTAAGTCTTTCATATTTCATCTTTCTGTTTACTGTTTGGAGGTAACATTCACAGATTATTCTACCAGGATTAGTTCTATGGCTGTGTATAATATTCACTTAGTTCTATTCATTTCACTTTTTGTTATCTCATGTAGTTTTCTCCAATTTTTTTACTCTGTTTTTTTTTTTTCAAAATGCAGTAGTATTCCATCACAATCATATGCCACATTTTGTTCAGCCATTCTTCAATTGATGGGCATCCTCTCAGTTTCCAATTCTTTGCCATCACAAAGAGAGCTGCCAGCAAATAAATCTTGATAAAGCTAAAAACATAAATTACCTAGAAAAGAACTCTTTATTTGATTAAAAACTTCTGGGACAACTTGAAAGCATTCTGGCAGAAATTAGAACAACACCAACAGTGAAATTTAAAAGCTTCTGCACAAACATTATTACCTAGCATAATAAAGGAAGTTGTAAAATAAGGGAGGGGGATCTATATATCAAATTTCTTTGATAAGGGTTTGATATGTAAAATATATGAATAATTATTGGATATTTATCTACTTGTTACTAAAAATCATCCCCTAAAAGATAAGTGATAAAATGATGTGAAGAAATAGTTCTCAGAAGTAATAATTACATGAAAGAATGCTCTACATCTCTAATATTAAGAAAAATGTAGAGCAAAACAACATTGAGGTTTTACCCTTAAATACTGAAAATTGGCAAAGGTAACCAAAAAAATCAAATTAGTCAATGTTGAAAGGATTATGGAAAGTTAGCCATATGGGTGCATTATTAGTGGAGTTGTGAATGAGTATAACCACTTTGGGGATGTAATTTGGATTTAAGCCTCTATAGTGATTAATATGTTCCTACCTTCTGATTACTACATTCCATGGCTGGGCTTATACTTCAAAGAGGCCATCAATAAGAATAAAAGTTCCAAATGTACTAAAATATTTATAGCACTGCTTTCTGCAAAAGCAAAGAATTGTAGGGGGCAGCTGGGTAGCTCAGTGGATTGAGAGCCAGGCCTAGAGACAGGAGGTCCGAGGTTCAAATCCGGCCTCAGACACTTCCCAGCTGTGTGACCCTGGGCAAGTCACTTGACCCCCATTGCCTACCCTTACCAATCTTCCACCTATAAGTCAATACATAGAAGTTAAGGGTTTAAAATTAAAAAAAAAAAAAAAAGCAAAGAATTATAAACCAAGTAGATGCCCATTGATTAGGAAATGACTCAACAAATTATAATACATGAATATAAAAGAATATTACTTTGTTACAACAAACAATGAATATGATGAATACAAAGAAACAAGAAAAGGTCTATATAAAACTGGTTGATAATGAAATATTCATAGCCAACAAAAAATATACATAATGACCCCAACAATGTAAATTTTAACACCATTCTTCAAAAAGTGAATGTTGCAAAATTATAAACAAGCATGGCTTCAAAGAAGGAATTTGAGAAATTACATCAGAAGTTGAAGAATCAGGAGGTCAATAAATGTATATTATACATATTTTCAGACTATTTTAATTTTTTGATCCATTTTGTTTATGTTTTCATCTTTTTTCCTTTTTCTTTTTGGTCAGCAAGATACTATTTTTTAATGGGATGGTTCCCTATAAATGGTCTAGGGGAAGGGATACTGGGAAAATCATGGTGACATATAAATAAAATTATTTTTAAATTCTATATGGGGTATTAACTTAAGATTAAGTCAGTCTTTTCCTATATGTAGTAAAATATTTAAGGGGACATGATTTAGGACATAGGATTTAAAAAAGCAAGATTGATGTAATGGTGAAAGATTACAACAAAAAAAGCAATGGATTTGGATTCAGAGTATTTAAGTTCAAATGTCTTCTCTACTAATTGAAAGAACTTTGTGTCTCACTTCCTTCATCTGCAAAATAAGGTCATTAGATGAATCCAAAGGTCCTCAAACTATAATTTGGAGAACAATCTGGCCCACTGCCCATTTTTTGTATGGCTAGTCCTCTAAGAATGACTTTTAAAATTATAAATAAAGTCTTACTTCGCCATAAAATATTGTTTTTAATTCTTAGCTTGCAGGCTGTACAAAACAGCCAGTGGTCAAAATTTGAGCCTCAGGCCCTACTATGCCAACCTCTGAAACAGATGGCCTATAAAGTCCACTTAGTTCTAGGTCCTAGGAGCAGAATAGTTTGTAATTATTAGTAATAAGCAAAATAATCATATCTACCATGTCTATAGACCATTACATAATCAAAGAATTTAAGAGTTGAAAGGAACAGTAGCAGCTATTTATTATAAGTTAAGTTTTGCAAGGATTTGCAAGAAGTCATGTCTTTGGGCAGGATTTCCAGTTGGACACTTGGAATCTTGGGAGATTCCTGATGCCATGCAAGGGCATGAGACCAATAGTTAGTTGAGCTGTGCTATATGAGGGAGAGAGAAACTGGACCCACTGACTCATTCTGGAGCTGAGGATCCAGGGTGCTTGGGGCCAAACCTTTCTCTCCACAATTTATTGGGCTAGCCAAGTATCAACCAGCATATTTGAAAGTTACAGGATTACTACTAAACTTTAGGTTCAATTATCAGCATCCATCAAATTATTACAGAAGATTTATCTATCAAAATATCTTCAATCAAGCTGCAATATAATTCGTCTATAGGCAGGTAGTGTCCACCAAAGCAGGTCAAATAAGGCCAGTGGGCCTGACTGGCTAGCCCAGCTTTCAACATTCTGATGCTGTTAGATTATATACTTTGAGTTAAGATTAGACTTCATTTAGGGATTCTTAAAACCCTCTTCCCTTCTCTCAGTTTCTCTTGTTTGATTACCTCAAGTAAAATCTTTGTTTATAAAACTCAAACCAGCTACTGACCTTTGTTGGTTGGCCTGACAACAAGATAGCTTCAAAGGAGTTTTAGGGAATTTGAAGGAATAGAGTGGGATCCAGCTTTACTCTTTGAGGCTGAGATTAAGTACCATCATCAATATTAATAGTCAGATGCATTATTGATCATCATTGATATTCTAATAATATTGATTTAATTAACATTAGTTAAACATCAATTGATAGCAGGAGGCTATTCTTTCTGAAGAACCATATTGTGATTGTTTGAGGGGATTCTACAGGAAGTTTAGTTGAATTATCTGACTTCCTGTTTTTACCAAAGGAAGGTTTAAAGCTTCTCTACCATCTAATGTTTTTTGCTTTACTCTTCCTAACAACTTACATCATTTCTATCACTATCTATACCAAAGAATATTGTAAAAAATATACACTACCTCCAACCTGACAAAGCTAATCTTTCTTCTCAAAGACCTCAAGCAAGGAGGAGGAACCCACCTCTTCTGGATTCAGACTTCTTTTCTGCTGGATACAGTTATTATTGTTGTTTATTATTCATTCTTCCATCATGGGAAGATGTCTTGACTTCTGCATAAACTGTATTTAAATGAGACAGTGTTGCATAAAGTCATCATCCTTAATCTCTCTTCTAGAGTTCAGTGGTAAGACAAAAGTCAGGACAACTGTTGATGGCTCATGATACATTGGTGACCTTAGCTTCTTTGGTGTCTGTCCAGTCTCTTAAGAGCTCCACAGCACATGCTTCAATCACTTTCATGGCTTGTAGAACAAATTATTCTCATTCTGCCAGGGGCATCTTCATATGCTTAGGGTAGATATCCCCTACTCATCAATAGGTTTGTCGTCCATCAGTCTGGTTTAACCATCTGCCCAGGCAGTTTTACTGGGATGTGGCCACTGCATATTCTATAGCTTCTTGGAGTCACAGGTGAGAGGTGAGTGACAGGTTGACACCAAAGGCAGCTAAGCAGCCCTGAAAAGGGTTTGGCAAGCCCTCAAACCAGAGATGCTAGTTTTCCCTGCATACCCAAATACCCTATTGCTTTTGAATAGCTCTCATTAAGAAGTTTACCCACCTAACTAGACAAAACATCCTTCTTTTCAGTTTCTACCTATTGCTACTGATTTTACCCTCTTGGACCAATAAAAAAGTGTAAACCCTTCTTTGTATAGTAGATCTCAAGTTGCTTGACCCAACTTGTGTCTTCTTTTCCACAGGCTAACTGTGCCCAGTTCCTCCAATAATCCTCACTTATCATGGGTTTAAGGTTCTTTGCCATCCTTGTTGCCCATTCATGGTCATTCTTCAGTTTACCAATGTCTTTTTTTAAACCTTAGTGTCCAGAACTGAACAAAGAATTCCAAATAAAACCTGAGAAGGTCCTATGGTATAATAGGATTATCTCCTCCCTATTCTTGGAATCAGTACCTCTTCTAATGAAACATTGGGCTGCAATTTTTTTTTATTGCTAGTTCATGCTGAGCTTAAAGTCTCCTAAAGCCCTTTAAGTTATTTTTAGAAGGGTAGCTGCCCATCCATACCTCCTCCATCTTATATATACCGAAATAAGCATTTTTTACATTATTGAATTTCATTTTTTTAGCTTCAGTAGAACCCTAGCCTATCAATATCTTTTTGAATACTGACTGTCATCTGTTCTAGCTGTCTCATCCAGCTATGTGTCATCTTAAAATTTTATGAATCAACCACCTATGCTTTTATTCAAAAAACTGATAAAATTGTTAAACTGCACAGATTTCTGGGTATTCCACTTGGGACTTCCTTCCATTGATACTAAACCATTGACAATTCTTTGAATCCATCAATCTCACCAATTCTGAATCCATTTACTTGCATTATCATAGGATCCATATCTTACCATCATTTCAACACAAATAATATAAGACAACTTATCAGAAGCTTTGCTCAAATTTAGGTAAACTATATCCACAGCACCTTCGTCTATCAGTTTAGCAATTCTGTACCAAAAAAAAGGAAAGGATGTTAGTGGAACATGACTTTTTCTTGATGAGGGTATGGTTGGTACAAAGTGCCTTCCACCCTACTTTTTCCACATTAAATCCCCCTATTTTCCCCAATCTATAAGAGGCCACTAATGGGTCCATTTCTTCCACTGATTGACTCAGGGTCTTTGGTTAGTACTATTTCTTATCTGGGTTGTATTGGTCTTCTTTAAACAGTCTAATAATGTCTCCCATTCACAAGGGTTCACCATAATGGTATCAGACTTTGTAAATATACTTTACTGCCTTTTTCTTACATTTGCTCAGAAGCCCTGAACTCAAGTGATCCAGTAGCCTCAATCTCCCCAGAATCTAGAATTATAGGCATGAACTAACACACCTGGCCTTCTGCACAATTCTGTAACATAAGTAGTGCTAACAATATCTTTCATTTATAAAGAAAGAAATCAAATTTCAAAGAAAGGAAGTTATTAATCTTGTTCATTTAAAGTAAATAATGGGGCTGATATTCAAACCCACGCCTTAGACTTCCAAGCTCAGTGTTCTTTCCACTACTCAGAGATGTCAGCTACACACAGTGTATGTTGTAGGGCCTGTGAAGAGGCCATCATGATTATTATTATGTTCTTTGTTACTCATTAGTAAATTGTCAACAAATAGTTATCACACACCTACTATATGGCAGGCATTGTACTAAAAATTAGGGATGCAAAAAGAGGCAAAAGATAATCCTTATCCTGAAGGAGGTCACAATCTAATGGAAGAAATATTAAGGAAACAGATATGTACAACAAGCTACATGCAAAATAAAAAAGAAGTGATTTAGAGGGAAGGTACTGGAAATAAGAGGAATTAGAAAAGGCTTTCAGTATAGGATAGGATTTTAGTTGAGACTAAAATGACAACAGGGAAGGCAGCAGATAGAAATGAAGAAGGAGTGCATTTCAGGCATGGGCATCATAACAGAAGGGAGAATCTATTAAAAGAGACAGGATGGAAAGAAATCCCTTAAACAAGCAGAGAAGTTAGTCTTCATAAAGAGCAAATTGAGGGGGCAGTTGGGTGGCTCAGTGGATTGAAAGCCAGCCTAGATATGGAAAGTCCTAGGTTCAAATCTGGTTTCAGACACTTCCTTGCTGTGTGACCCTGGGCAAGTCACTTAACCCCCATTGCCTAGTCCTTACTGAAAGAAAAGTGAGAAAGCACTAGAGACAGAGACAAGGATAGGCAGAGAGAAGGAGAGAAAGAAAGAAAGAAAGAAGAAGAGGAACAAAGGAAGGAAGGAAGGAAGGAAGGAAGGAAGGAAGGAAGGAAGGAAGGAAGGAAGGAAGGAAGAGCAAATCTACCTCATTATGTAAAGACAGGATTGAAACATAATGGCAAAAGAGTTATAAATGATGTGAGATGAGAAAGAAAAAAGGAAGTCATAATAAAGTGTCCCGTTCTTTTCTGTAAAACATGAGGTAAGGTTTTCAGCTGAAAGAGTGCAGTGAAGGGGGGTGTGAATCATGGGAGGGATTAAAATCTTTGGAAGAACTGCTTTGAAGAGTGGGATAGTGAGTGGTAAGAGAAGTATAGTAGGACTGACTAGCAGCACAGGGAACTAGGTGGCTCAGTGGATGAAGTACCAAGTCTAGAGTCAGGAGAACTTAGGTTCAAATCTGACCTCAGACATTTCCTAGCTGTGTGACCCTGAGTGAATCACTTAACTTCATTGCCTAGTCCTCACTGTTCTTCTGACTTGGAACTAATGCTTTTATCAGTTTTGCCTAGCAGCAATGAGTTCTCAATTGAAGTTATGTTACATAAATTCATAGCAGACCCAGTAAAAACAATTGCATGATTTTTCTCAAACTTCATTCAGCACCACATGTGTAGGAATTAAATTGGTGAATAGTGGGAATATCCAAGGCTCTGATCAGGCAGGTAATCAGTAATATGATAAGGGGGCTAGAAATTCAAGGAATAAGGACAGTGTAGAGTTAAATTTGTTAAATCATAAATAAAATGAGGAAAATAAGAGAGTATCTAGTACAGAAGAGATGGCCTGGAAGAGAACTGAAGGAATCAGGCAATTGAAGATAATTTGGGCAAGATAAGAGCATTCTTTTTAAGGAAAAGAAGATTTTGAGGTTGGATAAGAGGATTTGGGAATTCTAAGGAAGTTGGTAGGTTTGTGGGCAACAGAAAGTTCAAGAGTATGGCTATAACTGTTTGTGATTGAAATAGTGAAAGAGTAGTAGGTCATAGAAAATGAGAAGGTTGAGGAATTAAGTGATCTGGGTATTTGAAGGAGAGTCAATATGTATGCTGAAGTTCCGTAATACCAGGGCAGGAGTAAGGGAGGAAACACTGTGATCCAAGTACCACACTCATTGAGAAAGGAAGGGGGTATCAGCAAAGAACATTTTCCAGAATTTTGGGTGGTAGATATCAATAATATGAACCTCAAAGGAGGAGAGGTGATGGAGTTATAGAGATAGGGAAATCTCTATAATTAAAAATGGCAGTGTGGAAGAAGGAGTAATCCAACTCTCAGCTAGTAAACTGAGAAGAATGAGTGAAAGCACCTTCAAGAATACTGGAAGGATATACAGGAAATCTATGTCTCTGGTGGGGAGCTAGGTTTGAATAATAAAAGTGGAAAGAGTGAGAGAAGAAAATATTTAAGATGAAGGCAAGTTTGTTGTCTATGGAACGTGCTTTGTACAGTGGAAGGGGTGGATAGTATGTCAAGTAATCAATAAACATTTATTAGCCATCTACAATATGTCAGGCATAAGTACTGGGAATACAAAAAAAAAAAAAAAAAAAAGAAGAAAAGAAAAGGCAGTCTTGTTCCTCGTAGAGTTTACACTCTAATGGAGCAGACAACTACAAACAAATATAATAAAAAGCAAGCTATATACAGGATAAGTAGGAAATAATTAACATAGACAAAGCATTAGAATTAAAAGTGGTTGGAACTTTGAGAAGGATGGGAATAAGGACATAGGAGATGGGACACGGGGAATGGAATTTGGATAATAATCTATAGAGGCTCAGATTCACTGGAATGAGAAGAGTATGACCAGATATGAGAATCATTTACTAGGGTGAGACTCACTTATCAATTAATGTCTCTGGAGAATGTTTTGTATTCTTACAAATTTGACTCCATTCATTATATATTTGGCAAATGAAGCCTTTGTCGGAGACGCTCATCAATCTTCTTTTTAAAGGAGGCTAGAGATTGGGCTAGAGATAAATGTAGTATGAGATGGAAGATGCATTGTTAGATTATCAGAGGGAAGACCCTATTTCAAAATCCCTCTTCCTTCCAAAGGCTGAAAATAGGCAAGAAAGGGAACAGTGGAAAATGGAATTCCTTTTTCCTACTAACTTAGCTCTTCTTTCCTCAAAGAACAGATGTGGCAGGACATGAAAGATCTGAGGTCAAGAGAAGTTTGCTCATCTATGCACAAGAGGCTCTCTGACTCTCAGCAGCAGGAGGTGCCATTTCTTTGGGGCAGTCCCTTGCCACAAACCTCAAGGGACACTGAGAAGAAGGTACAAATTCAGTGGTCAAAGGAAAGTTTGGATTCTTTGATAAAAGGTTTTGTTTATTATTAAAAGCACATTGTTTTATTTGGTTTTGAAATTTTTGCAATGAAAATTAAATATTATGGTATCCTGAGATATGGAAAACATGGAAACAAACATGCCATATCTTACTCTTTTCTAAAAAAAATATTAAAAGCACGAACTTCTGTAAAATATTAGAAAAGGCTAGATTTAGCCAACTCAATCCCTGACTTTACAAATGAGGACAATACTTCAGAGAGAGAAGTGACTTGTTCAAGGTCACCTGGGTAATAAGAAACAGTCTTGGATAATAAGTACAGGTCTTGGATCTAGACTTCTTTCTAGACCAAGGGCTCTACTAGATTATATCATCTTACAAAAGCAGTTCAGTCATTAACTCTTTAGTATAAATTAATGCACCAGATCCTTCTCATCCTGAAAATCAGGAGAGAGAAGGTTTGGGACAGAGGAAAAAGGAAATATCAAGAACAGAGCCCAGGGCACTGAAGGCTGAGAAGTGCCTTGAGAGAGTCCTGATCTCTCCTAATCCCCAGGTTTGCCTGCCCTGGGATTCTTCACATTGTGAAGGGCAGACATGAGGTAAAAGAAAATATGATTACAGTCAGATTAAGACTTCATTCCAAATAATTAAGGGTGTGATTGTCTAGAAAGGAGACACAACAGTGAATCAGTGTGAATGCTAAGCTGGCTTAGCTCAGATGCTCGAACACCCACATGTGGTCTTCCAGAGTTGAAGAGGCAGTCACAGCTACTCTCTAAGAGTAGGGGGAGGGGAATAACATAACCCCCTCACCAAGCTAGCTTATGGGAATGGCAGGCGATTAATCTGTGGAGATTCTTTCAAAAAGCTGAAATGGATCTCAAAATCATCCATTCTAGCCCATCTCTGAAGCAAGAATATAAGTTCATCCCTGAAAAATGATTATCCAGGTTGCTCTAAAAGTCCTCCAGTGACACAGAACCTTTTTGTTCCCCCGGATCACTGTACCTATGTCTACAAATCCAGGCCAGATAGAGATATTCTCTTAGGGTGCCCAATAAGCCAACCAGGTCCCACCATTTTCCAAGAGGGAAACATAAAAAATTTCATACATCGTTGGGTGATTAAAGTGTTCTGTGACATCATGGTAGCTTCCATGTGCTGAATAGACGTCAATTCCCCTGTCTCCTACACTCTTAAGACTGGCACCTTGCAGGCAGCTGGGTAGCTCAGTGTATTGAGAGCCAGGCCTAGAGACGGGAGGTCCTAGGTTCAAATATGGCCTCAGACACTTCCCAGCTGTGTGACCCTGGGCAAGTCACTTGACCCCCATTGCCCACCTTTACCACTCTTCCACCTAGGAGCCAATACACAGAAGTTAAGGGTTTAAAAAAAGAGGGGAAAAAAAAAGACTGGCACCTTGCCACTACAGAATGATGAGGAGCTAATCTTAGAATCACCAGCCGCTGGCCATTGCTGGTCGGGACCTGGGAAGCAATCTCCCCTATGTGGGAGAAATGGATTTCCTTGCAACAAGTGTTTCTCCAGTTGTCATCTTCTGTGTATCTGCGCAATGCCACTTTCCCCTATATTCTAGGTTGGTAAAACTTAATTCTTAGACATAAAAAGACTTAAGACAACTTCTAGCAAAACACCAAAGTTATTGAGGAGAGGCATCCTTAACAGTTACTGCCACTTCCACTCCTACTTAAAAAACACACACACACACACACACACACACACACACACACACACACACACCCCCCTTATCCCTTTTCCTTACAAAGATGCTTGGAGAAAGGGGCAGAAGCCTTCATTCCTTGATTTTCTATAGCTTCTACAAATCCTAGGCAAATGTAAAACAAATTAGAGAAGAAACATGAACAATCCACAGTAGCATGGAAACCTAAAGCACAGGGTGGCCCCTCTTGGCTGGTCACAAATTGCTGAAGAAAAAATTAATTGCCCCCACCCCCACTTCAGAGTCATGGAATACTTTTAATCTAACTCTCATTTTCTGTGCTTCTATGATCAAGCACCTACTATGTATGTACCCAGTGAGATCAAGGGCTCTTAGAGCAAAAGAAGAAAGAATTTTTCCCCCAGTCCCTTGCCCTTGGGAAGATCACAGTCTAGACAGGGAGACAAGAGAGATTCATGAGACAATTGGAGACAATAAAAGAGCTTATGAGATAAAGGGATAAATTCTGTGTTCCCAGGACTTAAGTGCTGTAGTTCAGAGGATAGGGAGATCTATGTGGGCTAGACTAGCCAGGGGAGACTTCACAGGAGAGCTGAAGTTTCAGTTCAGCATTGGAGGGCAAGATCATAGGATTTCAAATTGAGAGCTGGGAGAACAGTCAGTTCAAATTCCTGATTTTATAAAGGAGGAAACTGAGGTTTAAAAATAGTAATGACTTGTCCAGTGTCACACATATCAAATAAATTTCAGAGACAGTATTTAAAGCCAAATCTTATAAGTCCAAATTTCAACATTTTTGTTAGTTCGTTTTGTTTATATATCACATTACAGACAGATGTTATTTGCCTAGTAGAACACTGATCTGGGACAGAGAAGAATATGAAGAACTCTGCTGTTTTGCCACCATCTAAGACAGAGATTTTAGGTGGTTTGGGGGAGGTTTCTGTGTGTGTGTGTGTGTGTGTGTGTGTGTGTGTGTGTGTGTGTGTGTGTGTGTGTGTGAGAGAGAGAGTGAGAGAGAGAGAGAG
Organism: Gracilinanus agilis; assembly: GCF_016433145.1. NCBI lineage: Eukaryota > Metazoa > Chordata > Mammalia > Didelphimorphia > Didelphidae > Gracilinanus > Gracilinanus agilis. Next base: position 81,553,039 of record NC_058131.1, read on the forward strand.
AGACAGAGACAGAGACAGAGACAGAGACAGAGACAGAGACAGAGACATGGGCCCCTTCTGCAGTCTTATGAAACCTATGGTTCCCTACTCAGAATAATGTTTTTGAACATATAAAATAAAACACTTAAGATTACAAAGGAAAACACATATATAGAAACAGAGTTATTAATTTTTCTAAAGTTTACAGACCCCAGAGTAAGAATTCTAAAGCAAGTCTAGCAAGGTAGGGCAGACAGTATGGTGGGTACACTGATAAAGGCTTGAGATTTTGAGTCAGAGGTTTTGGTTTAAATCTTATTTTCTTCACTTACTTCCTGAGTGACTTTGGGTAAGTCACTTAAACTCAACCTTAGTTTCTTCCACTGTTAAATGAAGGGATTTGACTAGATGACCTCTAAGATCACTTCTAGCTCTGAGGCTATCATCCAATAAATGTAGCAATGACATGTAGCTACCAGTAAAGCCAGGCAGGTGATGTCAAAAGGCTAGGAACGCCAAACCTATGACAACAGCTAAGACCCAAGAACTATTTTCTGATCCTTTCTCTGGCTGTCAAATGTGGCTTCAGCATAAGACTATTGCAGGAAAGTGAAGAATCTGACCTCAGAGCACTTTGAAATCCTCTAATATACTTCTAATACCTCTTCTAGCCTGAATCAATGTTATTTGTGATCCTGTCTTACCCTGATGCTTCAGTGGGGAACTGAGGTGACACTGGAAGTGGAATCAGATCTTTTAGAAGAATCTTGATCATGGGCAAAATGATAGATTGTATGCCATTAGCAAACTACTATGTGTCAAACACTAGGGACACATTTGTAATTTATGAAAAAATCTCTGGTCTCAAAGAATTTATATTCTAATGCAAGGGGAAGTATAGTTATAGAAGAAAAAATTCATTACTAGAGGGCTGGCCATTAGGATATGGATGTCTTTGGCCAATCACAGAGATCATTGACTAAGGCATGGAGCATTTAGATTTTTAGTGCCAAGGAATGAGTGCCCACCCCGGTGAAATCATGCATGCTTCTCTCAAAGAAGTGGTGAAGCAGCCTTGTGTTATCCTACCCACTCTTACAATACCCTGAGGCTAGAAACTGTCTTCTCTAATTTCATATTAGCCTTAGTAGCTTATCAGCACTCAATAATATCCCAACAAACATTTATCAAGCTCTTACTGGATGCTAAAGCTGAGGATGCATAGATCACAACACAATTCTTGCCCTGGAAGAGTATACATTCTAATGGGAGAGACAACATGCATATTATATACATATATATATATATATACATATATATATATATATACAGAGAGAGAGAGAGAGACATATGGATATGTAATGTAACAAAACAGCTTTAACACAAAATGAGTGCTTAGATAGATTGCATAAATATCAGCTAAGAATCTCTCAGTACCTTAGACTGAGGATGTTGTTGTTATTCAGTTGGTTTCAGTGTTAATGACTCTTTGTGACTCCATTTGGAGTTTTCTTGGCAGAGATACTGGAGTGGTTTGCCATTTCCTTCTCCAGCTCATTTTACAGATGAGAAAACAGAGGCAAACGGCTAAATGACTTGCCAAGGGTCACACAGTTAGATCTGATTTCAACTCAGAACTTCCTGACTCCAGACCAGGTGGTCTATTCACTGAACCACCTGGCTACCCCAAAGCAACTGGATAAAATACCAGAAATTTGTTCAGCTTGATCATTTTTCCATGCTATCTCATCAATGTGGATACTTTCTCTGCTGCTGGTTCAGATCACACCATATGTTTTTCTTACCAGGTATGATTGATAAGATTCATGTACTCTCATGTATTTTTCCTGAAGGACAGACTTAAAGGCTGGAGAGATCTCTCTAGAACTTTTTCTGTAATGTTCTTAGATTGGTTCTCTGTTATCTTTTGCTCTCATTACATTGACAACTCTCATAATAATTTATATATATATATATGCCTTATGTCACTCCTGGCCCAAAGATCATTTCCAATAGAAATGTTTCAGAACCTTCCAGCATCCACCCTATTGTTTTCCATTTCCCTTTTGGTTCCCCACTAAGAAGTTTGATTCTTTGAAAATGATGGTGTACCATGATTGGTATTAAAAATTATGCTTTGCTTCATTTTGTGTTTTACTGTTCATGCTCCCAAATGTAATCCAGCCCACTCTCTTCTTCCTATTCATCCAGGTTACTTAACATCATATGTAAACAGAAGGCAATCTGTTAGGAATGGTGAGGGGGAAAAAAAATCAATGTTGCTGCCTCAGGCAATGTATAAATCCCAGATTCCCTCCTTCCCTCCCAGCCACTCCTGGATTAAATGAGGGAAAGTTTTCCCTGCCTTCCTTCAACCCTACACACAAACCCAAAGGGTCACAGCTAGGAAACATCTTTGACACTCTATAACAAACTAGAAAAATGGGTTTGGGAAGAGTGAGAACAAACCAACATATTTAAGGACAGAAAGAAGTTCTGTTTTCCTACCATGGAGAGGAATAATGTGAATTAAGGTTCGTTGATCAATGGATCATTGATTTAGTGTTAGAAGGATCCTTTACATGTATCCAGTGTTTTATACAATATTTGAGCACATAGTAAGCCCTTAACATATGCATATTCCTTTCTTTTTCCTCATCAAGTTGAAGCTCATTTTTATAGATGATTGAGGCTAATAGAGATTAAATGGAATGTCCAAGGTCACATAAGGAGCAAGTATCTTGGGCAGGATTTGAACTCATGTCTTCATGGCACCAAGGCTAATATTTTACCTACTAAACCCACCTACCTGCCTCCTGTTCTACGGAATATAAGACAGAGGTTCTTGTCCTGGGATCAGTCAACTTTTTTTTTTTAATTGTCAATTCAATTTTCAGTTGAAGCGATATTCCAATATAATGGCTTTCTTTTTAAAATTGAAGTCTTTTGTCTTATTCATTTACAAGCAGAGTTCAGAGAAAGAGTCCATAGGCATCACCAAAGATTACAAAAGGGAGCTAGCAGAAATGGATGAGACTAGGACATATATTACAGAATGTCCAATCCTACAGGGTCTTAGAGAATGAAACACAGAAAGCCAAAGATGAAAAGGACCTCAAAATAAAAAAATAAAAAAAAAACTAAACTAAACTATATATTGTGAGACATGTTTGGTAGCTAGAATAAATTCTAGGCATGTTAAGTTAGCAGAGACCACAGCATACAGATTTGTAAATGCACAAAATACTTTGGAATGATTTATCAGTTAACATCTCCAAAAGCTTTCATATTATGCATGTGCCCTCCATAAAGACTCACTCCATTCTCCTTTAGCCCCAGTCCCAAGACACTGTCAGCCATTCTTTTTCCTGATGACAACTGTCAAGGAAACCTCCTTTTTGAGTGTCTTATAAAATATGAAAGGGAAATCAGTTGGATTTGTTTGAAGAAAGAGTATATTTGTGTGCAAAGGATGAGAATGGTAGGAAAGGCCCTCCAGGAAAGAAGAGGCCAGGACCCTCTAGGTCTTACCTGAGAGAGAAATGCAATTCATAAACTGACTTGAGGTTTAACTTCATCCTAATGATGAAGTAGCAGCTCAGCCTTCAGGAACTTTATATGAATGAGTAGTCTAATAATTTGTCAGTATGTATAAAGCCTCTATCACATAATAAGATGTCCAATCTGCCTCTTAGAGGTATGAAAGAAAATGATTCTAAATTAGAATCATGATAAGTCAAATTGTTATGCTGTATTAAGAGTTGTGTTTCCTATATTTAAAAGGATGCAGTTCTACAACAGAATTTAGAAATAATCTAGACCAGACGTATCAATTTACAGATGGGAAAATTAAGATACTCAGAAACTTAGTGGTTTTGTTCAAAATCAGACAAACTCAAAGTAACAGAAGGAGAAAATTAATTCATGTTATAGAATCATAGATTTATACCTGAATGGTAAAGACCTGCTAATCTAATGTGCTCGTTTTACAGAGAAAAAAAGTGAATCCTAGAGACATTAAAGTGACTTTCCCAGAGACATGCAGGTACAAAGTGGCAGAAAAGAGATTTGAACTCAGGGCCCTTGATTTCAAATTCAGTGTGTTCTGTCTACTTTGCCTTGATGAATTCATATTATCATAACTCTAGAACTAGAAGGGGCCTCTGAGGTCATCTAATCCAATCCCCTCATTTTAGAAATGGAAAAACCAAGGCCCCAAATAATAAATAGGAAGTGAACCCAAGTCTTTTAAAAATAATATCTCTTTGCATTGTATCATCATACTTTTCCTTAGACCATCAATCAGTTATATTGGTCAGGCACAAAAGATGATCAGTGACTGATTGTAGAATTAAATAGGAGGAAGCAATGGAGTTGGATCACATTTGAAAACTATGAGTCATTCCCAATGATCCTAAGTTGTTGTCTACTTTAAAGACCCATTCCTATTAAGCAAATATTCTCTTAATAGTGATCAATGGAAATTCATGTCCTCAAAAGAATTAAAGTGAAGGGTAACCCAAAGAATATAGAAAAGACACATTATAGACATTCTCAATCTGCCTCAAATGATAAATTATAGTGTATTTTTGTGGAATGGAAGGGTGGATGGAGATAGAATCCTAAATCTCAAAATTGACGGGTAAAATAAGAATAATTTAATCCAATCTCTTCATTTTACAGATAAAGAAACTGAGTCTCAAGTGAAGTGACCACACTTCTCAGTAAGAAATAGAGCTGGGATTCAAACCAAGGCCCTTTTCACTATATCCCACATCCTTTGTTATAATCAAAGACAAGAATGACAGGAAAAAGAGATAAACAATCCAAGGACTATATGGGTAACCTCGTTGTTAAAAGAACCAAAGGAGGATTCCATCACCCTACTTCACTAAGTGGATTCTCTTTGGAGGATTTCACAAGGGCTTTGTTGATTCACATGGAGACAAATGAAATCGTTAGAAGAAACCTAGTAAAGCATCTCTTAAGATTTATGAAATCCTGTGCAAAAACTGACAACCTAGAGGCACAGGTGGTGTTTTTAACACTACTGTCAATTGAAGTTAGTGGATTTAGAAAAGAAAAAAAAAAACCATCTGGGAAGTGAACAACTGGCTAAGTGGACAGTGTCTGAGAAAGGGATTTGGATTTCTGGACCATGGCTTAAAATATACAAATGATGGGCACTTGGCCAGGGATATAATATGTCTAACAAGGGCTGTTAAAAACATATTTTGCTTGAGTCTTACAAATCTTATCAGGAGGGCTTTAAGCTGAAAGGGGGAGGGGGTGGGAACCTGCCCACACAGATCTGATAATCCTGATACCACAGAGCACAGCAGGTACAATATAGGAAGAAAAGAATAGTTGAAGAAGAAACCAGCAATTCATAGGTGTCAATACTCAAGAAGAGAAATAGTAACAAAATTTCTGGGCAAAGATGTTAGCATGGATAATAAAAAGGATAAGATAGAGATTCTAACTCTAAAAGGTCAATGTCTGACTACAGATACCATTGCAACTAAATGAGAAATAGGTGAAGATGGAAATGTGATTTTAGAATGATGTATTTTTTCTCAGAAGTAGCAAAATAGGTAAAGGGAGTCATGTGGAATCATTATTTTTTAAGATAACAATACTCACATGAGGAATTCCAGGAATGGAAGGATTCTTCTTTTTGAAGAACATTCAAAGGTGTCAATGAAGAAAAGATGTGGCACTGTGAAGAAATTATACTAAAGACCACCTGAACAGAAGCAGTACTTAGATGAGAAACTCAGGAAATAAGTCATAAAGTTGGCATGAAGGCATAATACAGATAATGATGAGGGACATCGGATACATGGAAATCTTCTGAGACTCTCCCCAAAACAGAATAGTTGATAATTAATTGTATGATTTGCTTTAATGATAATTTCATCCTTCAGAAAAGTAGAGCAGTAACATGGAGAATTACAATTTTCAATCTGATTTTGACTTCCATTAAGGAACTAGTTGCAAGGGTAAAAATGATAAGTAACCATGCAGGAATAGAATTTGAAGATAATCAGAGAATGCATTACAAAAGAAGGAGAGAAAAGTCATAGGTAACCAAACTTATACCATATATTTAGAAGAGCAGATTCCAAGAGTGAACAGGAGGAATAGCTACTATAGTGATTTTTCTTAAATTTTGTTCTAACCATGTGGCTCCCCTACTCAACAAAACTCCAATGGCTCCCTTGACTCTAGGATCAAATACAAGCTCTTCCATTTGACATTTAAATACCTTTAAATTGTGGCACCAACCTTATTTCCACACTTATTATATGTTTTACCCCTTCCTAATTGCTGCGGCCTAGCCAAATTTGTCTTTTTACTAAGTTCCTCACATGGCCCTCCATCTCCCACTTCTGTCCTTTTTTAATACCATCTTTCACGACAGTAAAGCTCTCCTTCTTCCTCCTCCATGTCTCTTAGTACTCTTTACTTCCTTCAAAATTCAGTTCAAGTAATGACTTCTATACAAAGCCTTTTTGCTGCCCCAACTGCTCATGCCCTCCCTCCCTAACTACCTTGCATTTATTCTGTAAATACCTAGAGATGTACATGTTAACGCCTTGAGACTAAAGACTAAAGTATTTTTGTATTCCAATCTCTGTGCCCTAGCACTAGGCCTGGAACACAGTGGATACTTAATAAATAGTTAATATTTGAATTGATTGATCTAGTGGCCAAATATTTTATCAGGGAAATTGATTGATTATCCAAGTAGCCACATATTTTGTCAAAGATATTGGCCTAGGAGGAGAGAGAAATCCTCAAGAAATTAATTCTGAAGACATAAGCACAAATGATTCCAATGAGATAAAGTGGGTATGTCTAAAAATAGTGGGTCTTCAGACACAGGTACCTCACACCCCTGACTCCCAAGTAATCCTAGGACAATTATTTTCTAATCTCAGAAAACTCCTCTAACTCTTGCCTGTATAAAATTGGGATCTAACTTCAGGAAAAGCCAAGCTGGGAAGGGGTACCCCTGCAGGAGGCAGCTGGAATGAGCCCTCTGGTGAAGGCAGAGCTGGTCTCTCTCTGAGTAGCTTCACCAAGTCTGTGTCTGCTCCTTTCTCCTTGTGCTTTATTGGTTTTCACAGCTCTTTATGGCTGGTAATTAATCGTCACAACACATAGGTGAGGTAGTTAAGTGTTATTAACCCCCTTTCATAAAAATTTCAATTTAATCCCCTTATATTTATGACTACTTTGTATCATTTTTTAAAACTCCTTATCCCAAGATGAAGATTTAGGTGCATTTAGATCAGCAGATTTGCTGGGCTCTCATCTCCCCTGTTAGAGAGAAAGGAAGAGAAAGGGAGAGAGAGAGAGAGAGAGAGAGAGAGAGAGAGAGAGAGAGAGAGAGAGAGAGAGAGAGAGAGAGAGAGAGAGAGAGAGAGAGAGAGA
>NC_058131.1:81585380-81648684 GCF_016433145.1 Gracilinanus agilis
TTTCTTTCTTTCTTTCTTTCTTTCTTTCTTTCTTTCTTTCTTTCTTTCTTTCTTTCTTTCTTTCTTTTCTTCCTATACATGTATATGTTTGTATTACATACATATTACATGTGTGCATACATGTATATGTGTGCATATAATTTCTGTGGCTGTAACACTTCTCTATGTCACAAATTAACTTTTTGAGATTCTAAATTATAAAGCAGCTGCTTATCTGCATCACTGAAGGAAGTTTCTAATAAATCATCAAGCATCTATTAATCACCACCTATGTGTCAGGATCTCTGTTGAGAATGAGGGAATACAAAGACAAGAATAAACTCATCCCTGTCTTGAATAAGTTGACAGTCTCTTCAATTCCACATTGGAAATTCCCCACATGTGATGATGAAATCACAACCCACCTCCCACCAAGTGATTTCCGAGTTATGATCTTATAATGCCAATTTCCTGGGAATTCTGTTAAAATTTGAAGCTGGTTTATAGGGAAATCTCTTCCAGCAGGAGAACCACTAAATTCTATTCAACAAATATATTAAGGTATATATTCTTTTCCCAGCCCTTTGACATAAGTACTAATGAGAGATCAAAAAACTTTTCAGAGAATTCTGAACACTAATAAAATAAATTGCATTGAGTTGAACACGATTTCTTCAATTTCCTGTTATGGTATTAAATATTCCAAAACATTTTCTTTTTAGTTTTTGTATTTTGTATTTTTTCTAATATTTTATTTTTCCTAATTACATATAAATTTTTTTAATATTAGTTTTCAAAAATTTTGATTTCCAAATTTTCTCCCTTCCTCCCTCCCTCCCTCCCTGTCTCCCCAATCCTTTCATGAGCAGGTAAGCAATCATATTTTTTAATCACTTATCTCAAATAGTAGTTGGGGGCAAAGGATAGTCACAGTAGGAAGCATAATGGATGAGGTGTTGGGACTCAAATTCAAATATTTCCTTAGATATTTACTAGTTGTTTGACCCTGGGCAAGTCACTGCTTAGATTTCCTTATCTGTAAAACAAAATAATAATGGCACCTACCTCTCAGGGATGTGAGGATACTGTGTCATAGCATCTGTACAGTGCTCTATAAATCTTAAAGTGCTACAGAAATGCCAGCTAATATTTTTGTTTTATATATTTACTCTCTTATTCTCCTATTAGATTGGGCACTCCTATAGGGCAGGTGCCTGGTCTTACTTAAATTTTATATTTTCCCCATTGCCTGCCCTAGAGTTTTGTAGACATCATGGATTTAATCAATATGGATATAATTAAATTAATTGAGATGACTCTAGTCTTTTAGAATGATATTCTAAATTCTAAGGTTAAAAGAATTTTAATCCAAAAAATACAAGGAAGCTGTCTCATGTTTAGCTGTGACAGATCGTGTCCAGACAAGCAAGACCCCTGCCATCCTCGTCCCTTCATCAGCAATGGAAAAAGACTAAAAAGGTGACGTAGTTTTATCATAAAAGGCTTGTTTCCTGGGAAAAGCAGCCCAGAGGATTCTGGGATTTTTGCTTTTCATGTATTGAAAGGAGATTGTTCTCCTCCAAGTCAACAGGTCAGCATGTATTTTTAATGCAGATATCATTACTATTCACTTTGTATTTGTCTTCTCACCCACTTGCCCACCTCTCCAGTCTCCCTTTCCCTGCTTTCCTATCTTCCTTTCAACCTTCCCTTTTGCACTGGTGAATCCTCTACAAATAACCATGTATTGATTTGCAATGACTAATTCTGACCTAGTGTCAATGTCTGGGTGTCAGCCAAGGGGAGAAGGAAGTCCCAGAGGGTCCCATCCTGTTCAATATCATTATTGATGGCCTGAGCAAATGAATCTGATAATATGCTCATTAAATGTGCAGATGATCCTAAGTCAGGTGGTATTGCTAATTCTGCGAAAGGTAGGATTTAAATTCATAATGACTTAGATCAATTGGGAAATGGTTCCATAAAAAACAGGATAGAATTTCATAGTGACAAATGCAAGATGGTCACTTGGGGTGGAGAGGGAGGGCAGTGTCATAGGACCATGGATACCTGAGTAAACACACATAGGGAATAAAAAAGATTCAGTACCATAGCTGACCAGAAGCACAATTACTAGTATATAGAATGTCATAGTCTTTCAGCCTCTGGATCTAGACCACACACAAGAAAAGCGAAGGGCTCAGAGAGGAGCGTTAAGGCTGTAGCACCGAGGAGCATGATGACTCATGGTCAATACCGTCTCGTCCTTTTATTGGCTTGATCCTTAAGACCTTGGGCAGCTTGTCCCTCCCCTCCCTCATTAAAGACCAATGGCTCCTTATTACCTCCAGGATCATATATAAAACTCTCTATTTGTCTTTCAAAGCCCTTCATAATCTAAACCCACACTTAATCTTTCCAGACTTCTTAAACCTTATTCTTTATGATATGCTCTTCAACCCACTGATACTGGTCTCCCCCGTTTCTCTACTCTGGGCATTTTCTTTGGCTAAATGTCACTAGTTAATGTAACTAAGTCATGTGGCGTGGCCTCAAGGCCCTTCTCCATCTTGCTTTCCTTTCCTTGTATATTTTACCACTTGTCAAATTGTTCATTGACACTATGTATGCTCCAGCCAAATGATACCACAATGTATCCCTAAATCTGTCCTATTTTCTGGCCTCTGTGATTTTGCTAGATTCATTCCCTGCACCAGGGATTCCCTCCCTTTGTCTTCCTCTTTGCTTTTTTTTTTTTTTTTTACCCATCCTTTTAAAGATAAAATCAAATGGCATCTATTCCAGGAAGCTTTCTTTAATCACTCCATAAGTAACAACATGCCCCCTTGAACCTCACCTGACACTTCAATTTGAATGTCTGTGACATTCTACTCCTATATGTTATAGGTTGTTGTTTCATCAATTTTTAGTCATGTCTGACCCTTCATCATCTCATTTGGGGTTTTCTTGGCAAAGGTAACTAGAGTTGTTTGTCAATTAATTCTCCAGCCCATTTTATACATAAGGAAACTAAGGCAAACAGGGTTATGTGAGTTGTCCAGGATCACACATCCAATAAATATTTGAGGCCAGATTTTAATTCATTTCTTCCTGATTCATCTTCAGGAGTTCAAATATGGTCTCTGATACTTACTGTCATAGACTGAGAAGTGGGAAAGACCTTAGATCAAATGTATATAGACATGGGGCATTTTTGATGTCCTGGGCCCCTTTGGGTTTCTGTTGAAGCCTATGGGGCCCTTCTCAAAATCATGTGCTTGAATGCATAAAATAAAATAGGATCACAAAGGAAACCAATTATATTGCAATGAGAATGTAACTTTTTTTCTTACTCATGTTCATAGTGTTCATGTTCAAAGTGTTCATAGACCCCCTTCCTTGATCTAGGCCATCTTCTTCATTTTACAGATGAGGAAACAGAGACCCAAAATGGTTAAATGACTTGTCCAAGGTCACACAGGAAGAATATAAGACCAATGTCCCATGTCTCCAGATGCAGCATTCTTTTCCATTGCACCTACTTGACCATAAACTCCTTGAAAATAGAAGTTTACTTTGCTCTTCTAGCTATATACCCAGGAACTCAGAGGACACAGTCACTTAATCAATGCCTGTAGTTGAATTGAATTGAATTCTCTGGCTCAGAAAATGAATAGCACAGTTTTTCCAAGGGACCCTTCAGTTCTCACTGACCCAGAGAGACAGGGAATAGACCAATGATTCCATTTGGTGGAAGAGTTATTAATTTGTTAGCCAGCTCCCCAGTTTTTAAGATGTAGACTCAACTCAGACCCATAAAAACACGATTATAATCTTCAGGTCTTTTGAGCCAGTCCATCTAAGCAGCAGAGCCCAGGGATCTTTCTCAGCATCCTTTTCCCACCCCCACACACTCATCCACCCCACTGTTGGCTGCAGGTGGGAAGAAGGTTTGTAAATGAGGTTCCCAACCTCTGATTGATTACCATCCATAGGATGAGATACACGAGCAGACATTATCACTGGGCAGGAAGAGTTCTCTGTTTCACAAAGACAAGCCCTGGTGACTGGGGAAATGGCATTACCTGAGTGATGATCTCGTTAATGAGAACAATAGTGTCTCTGAACACACCGAAGATAAAGCTTCCTGTAGAGAGGCTCAGACACCCAGCTCTGGCAGGTTTTAGAGGCATTATGGTGATCCCCATCCTGCCACAGGCTGCCATGCTTTGTCCTAAGCATGATAAACAGCAATTAGACAGTGATTACAGCTCAGATCCAACCAGCAATTAGTCAGCCTTGATGACAACACCACCACCCCCAGCCTCACCAGGAAGCGGGAGTGAGACCTCTGCCCTTTCTGGTGTATAACTCACTGCTCTGAAAAAAAAAAATAGAAAAAAAAAGGAAAAAAAAAACCTAACAGATGGCAGATAAGGAGTGCTTATAAATATCAACAGAGTGTATTGAATTTATCCAGAAATGTTTACAATTTCTTTTAAATTTTAAATGAGCAGAAAGTGAACTGTTTGGCTAGTTGGTTGTGTTGCTGTTGTTTTAATAGCTTTCATAATTCCTTTCTCATTTGGTCACCTCCAAGTAACAGATTGATCTTCCTGAAGCATAACTCTTAGAATATCCTTCCCTTGCTAGAAATCTAGAAAATATAGAAACAATGGCTCCCCGTTGTTGACCAAAATATAATTTAAGCTCCTTGGTCTGGATCTAAGAAAGTGGAACTAGGCATAATAGCTAAAAGTTACACAGAGGCAAATTTACACCAGAAGGAAAACATTTCCTGATGATGACAACTATGCAAAAATGCAATGGGCTGCTTCTGAAGCTAATATATTTCCCCCTCACTGTTAGGTCAAGTGAAGTCTGGATGACCACTTATTGGGAGGATGGAAGAAAGGATTCTTTTTCAGATATGGGTTGGATCATACAGACACTGGCATCTCTTCTATCTGCTGAATTCTGTAATTTTGAAAGTCAAGGCCTTTTATAACTTATATTCTCCCTTCTCTTCTAACCTTAATTGACATTATTCCCCACCAGGTATGCTATGCTTCAGTCAGATTTGGAGGATCTTTCCTTTCTACCTGTTCTTATACCTTTCCCCATGTATGCCTCATCCCCTCATTGCTCATGGCCCAGTACAAAGGTCATCCATTACCCTTTATATACCCTATATTTCAGCTAAAGGAGCGCTCGCCATCCTTCAAGCATGCCTTCAAACCATTATGCATATAGTTTCCTAAGCCTAAAATGCCTTATCATCTATCTCAGCCCAATGATATTCTCAATACTCAAGCCTCAGTTTCAATGCCACATCTTGGACTGCTGCCTCCCCCCCGCCCCAAAATGTTCTTCCTCTTCATCTAACAGCACAGGATATACTATATATCCCTTTGGTACTAATTACCTTCTAAATGGAGTTTGCAGGTCACTAAAGCCCCTACATTATGTTTACAATAACTATTTTCCATTCATATCCTCTCCTCATCTTATTTATGAAGTTGATTTTTGTACTCAAGGGAAAAACTTCTGTATTTCTGTATTAAATTTCATCTTATTCACTTCTACCCCTTGTTCTCCAGTGATGGTAAACCTTTTAGAGACCTTAGAGATCAAGTTACCAAACCAAAAACCTCACACAGCATTTGAGGCCCCCAGCTTACCTGAGAAAGGGGAGGAAGGAAGTGCTCCCATTGGGCTGTTGGGCAGAGCAGCAGGTGAAGTGAGGAATGTCCTCAGCAAATGTGGAGGGGGGAAGCAAGTGTCCCCTGCAGCACACTTGGGCATGCCAGTCATAGGATTGCCAATACAGCAAATCTGACAAGATACTGGTGAGTCCTAACTGACCCAGAATCACAGAATTTAAGAATTAGAAGGAACTTCAGTAATTACTTTGTTCAAATTATACACAAAAGGAATATTATGTGTTACAACTGTTTCATCCAGTAGGTTAACTATGAACATATTTGCAAATTGGACGAACATATCTCTAGTTGCTATAAGTCATTGATAAAAATATTTAACAACTAAGGGCAAAATACTCTGGGACCTGGTACCTTGTTGAGCCATTAACTGATTTTTGTTATTTTTTTCTTTAGTCCAACCATCCAACACATTCTGATGCCATTGGAGTGTCTTATCATCTAATCCTTATCTATCTTCTTCAAAAGAATATACTTGTCAAAAGCCTTGCTACACAAATCTACATAAACTGAAGAAATTTAATGCTTAATTTTTTAGTTACATAAGCACTTAGATAATTAGGTACTTAATTATTTAGTACACAGTTACTTAGGTCCTTAGGTATTTAGATATTCAGTTTATAATTAGTGAAGTTTTTAGATACTTAGCTAATCAGTTACTAAAGTACTTAGCTACCTAGGTAATTTTATAAATGAGAAAACTATGGCCTAGATAGAAATGATTTGTCCAAGGTCCACATTATTAATTAATTCATTTGTAACAAATGGTGAAGCCAGAATTAGAATTCAGTGCTTTTTACTCCAAATTTAGCACTCTTTACATTACTCTATTTAAAATTTTTAAATACCACACAACCTTAGGTGCTGACCTTTTTCAAATTTTTTAAATCCCAAGGGCTACCGATGCCTAGGGGGAGTGAGGCTGACTTTAGAAAACAAGCCAGGACAGGATAACAAATTTTCTTCTCCATTCAATTTAAAAAATTGCTGTGAAGAATGAATCAAAACTTTCTTTGTCTTTCAATCAGCAACTTTTAAATTAATCAATCAAAAACTTAAACACCCTTATTTAACACTAAGTAAGAGAGTTCACAAGTCACTTGTCAAAGTAAGTGACAACTCCAGAGACCACTGACTACCTTTTGGGCAGTACTAGGCAAATTGAAAGACTGCAGTTGGTTCCCATAAAGTGGAGGAAGGCACAGGAAGTGATGAAGAAAAAGGATTATAAAAAGTCCTGAACTTCCTGTCCAAGGGATCTTCAGCTTGGACCTTCAGCTTGGATCTTGGGCTTGGATCTTCTCCTTGGGACCTCACCTTGGGAGACTGCACCAGTGAGCTGGGTGAGTATCTTTCCTTTCTGGGCTTCTGGAGAGATTGGTTCCAAAGAGGCCTTCCTTTTCTGGAGGAGGCTGCATTGGTAGAACCTTTGCTGAAGACACCACTGAACTTCTTGCTGAGGATTACTGGAAAATCCACATGGGGTGACAAGGGACATAGTGAAGACCTGCCAGGACTGAGCCCCACACCAGAGCAGTAGCATTTAGGGTGATAGGCTAGATAATTTTCTACCTTCTTCTTAAATTTTCCCACTTTAATTCTTTCTACCCCTTTGCAAATAAAGCTACTAAAAGTCATTTTGACTTAAGTTATAATATCTTTAGGTCAGCGACCTATAGAATTCTCATGTTGGCATAAAACCTAAATTTTAAATTGTTACATGACAGATGCTGAAGCTATGACAGGAGAAGAATTATAAGTCCCAGGGACTATCCTTAAGGAGTTAGCAGCCACGCAAGTAACATGAATATAATATTGAAAAAGCAGCATTAAAGACAATCTACTGCCTAAATACCATTGTGGCTCCTTTTTACCTCTAGGAGCAAATACTAAAAACTCTATGTCTGGCATGGGAAACATTTCACAATGGATCTTCTTCCTTTCATTTCAGTTTTCTTACACATCACTCACCTCTTAGCACTCTGAGATCCTGGTCTGCTTTCCATTTTTCAAACAAAATGCCCTATGTCCCATCTCCATATCCCCTCTGCTTGAAATGCCTCTTGGCATTCCTAACTTCCTTCAAGATTCAGTTTTCATACCTACCTTCTGAAAATTGCCTTTTCTCTCTCCACCTTGCACATTCCAATCTCAGTTGCTAATACAATTGATCCTCAACATTCCCAAGTTTAACTTTGCATTTGTGCAATTTTATTAGTAATTCTTTTTTCACCTTCACATTGATAACCAAGCACTGATGAAGTTCATGAAGGGGCTGGTATCCTACTAGGCCCTTCACTGGTTCTGTTTACTCTATTGTTGTGAAATAAAGAGCTCTCCAGGCATCTCTTGCATATTTTCATTGTTTGCCTTTAAAACTCAAGTGTTGCATTGCAATTATACCCCCAAAGTATAGTGCAAGTCCTTTGGGCTCCTACTCTATGCACTCAAAGTCAGTGATGCAGCTTAGTGAGAAAATAAAGATGTTTGATATACTTAGTTCCAGAAGGTCTGTAGCCCCTGTAGGCCTTGTGTTTGGTGTTAACAGATCAGTGATCCATTATATCCCCCTAAAGAAGGAGCATATTCATAAATGTGTTCCTGAATCAACTCCAGAAAGTGCTAACATAACCTCTCAAGTGTGGGATTAGGGAATTGAAAAAATGGAGGAGTGGCCAAGATTGTAGGTAAATGAGATGCGACCCTCTCACCAGTGAATTTAACTGAGGGATCATCCTGTTACCCTCATTGCCCTTTCAGACAATGCAGAACCTGACTTGTCCAATCTGCTGAGACTGCCAGTCCTAGCCTCCCTGAGCAGGAGTTCTAAGCTCTGGCTGAGGAATGACCCCAAAGCATGTGCTTTTTCATGGGAAACAGTTCAACCAAGAAGCTGAAAGGGATATTAGAGATGGCAATTCCCCCTTGCCCATTTTTTTCCCTGGGGGTTTGGCTGACATTCCCTGCCCTTCCCCTTCTCATTGGGCATTGCTTCTCTTCTTCCCTGCATTTAATGGGTTATTTCATGGTTACTGTGTTAGGAAAAGTGCATATTATCAGAACTAATGGTTTATTATAAGGAATTTTTGTTGAAAAGTGTATTTTCAGCAATCTCTAGAGAAAGATTACAGGGTGTGGTGGTTACAGGAAACTAACCCTCTATTTCCCATAGTTCAATATATCAACATTCATGGGTTGTTTTTGGTTTTTTGTTTTTACTTTTGTTCTGTTTTCTAGGAAAGTTACCCCCAAGAAAGCTGAGGATTTATTGTAATGCCTTCCCCTTTAAAGTCGGGGCATATAGCATCTACTTTGTGTGTATCTATTTAAATACATATTATGTCATTTCCAATAAAAGCTCTTTGAGGGCAAACTTTTTTTCACTTTTGTCTTTGTTCTCCACCTCCACCTTTAACAAAGTTACTAGCACTTGAAGAGTGAGCTTTCAATGCTTGATTAATTTGAAGGGCAGTCCCTAAAGGGTACAGACCAGCCAGGGAGTATATAAGGAAAGATCAATGTGGGTCCCAGTGTCCAAGAAGCCTTGCTGGGGAAATAGAGCTGGAGTTGGAGCCCCTTGTAGGGTGGTTTAATTAGAGCCAGAATTTGTGTCCTATTTAAAAATAGCTTTCAGGACAGTACCAGCCCGGGGGGTGGGGGATGCTAAATTTGGAGTCAGAGACTCTGGGTTCAAGTACATGTCTACAGCAGCCAACTCCCCCATACTGGTGAAAGTGACAGCAATTGAAGTCTCAGATCTGTGGAACCACTGATTATGAAGGAAAAAAGACGTGCCCTATCTTCTAAAAGACTCAAGAGAATCTTGAAATTTAAGGGTCAATGCCAGGAAGAAGGAGGAGACTAACAGTCCTTCCCAGTCTACAGAGTGTAATGTAGATATGTGTGTTGCATAAACACAGAAAACAGGTGCACAGATATTCCATTTGTGTACCCACTTTTTTCCCATCACAATTTCTTTTATCTCCAAGGCACAAGAAGCTGTGGGCAGCTTGATCTTGGCCACAAAGAGAATGTGCTTGAGCCCCAAAGGCTGAATGATTTCTATGACCAAAGCATATTAGAATACTGACAGAAGGAAGGGGACACTCAGTTGCAGTCACCAGTAACCTGTAGGACCTTCCCCTTCAGAAGGCCAAATGCTATCAGGATCACAGTATTTAGAACTAGAAAGAAACAATGATCATCTTGTTCAGGTCCCTCATTTTACAGATAAGGAAACTGAGGCCTAGAAGGGAAAGAAATTTCCCTAAAATAACAGTCTAATGATGATTCCAATTCACTTTCCACTCTATTATAAGTTAGACTTCCTATCCCCTCCCCTCTCCTTGATGTTTTCAGAGAAAACAAAGTCAGAAGTTAAGATTTTAATGTTCTTTGGATCCATTTGTCAAAACTCTGAAGCCTGGATATGAAGTAAATATGGCATGACCTATTTTTGATGAAGCCATCTTGGCTCTTTATAATCACTATTGCCATTTTAGATACTTTTCAATGATATCTGTGTTGATCCATTTTAGAATTTTCCCAGGAATCAAAATCAGATTCATCGACCCCAAAGTTGCAGACTCTGTTCTTCTTCCTTTTTTTTTTTTTTTTTTTTTTTGGTTGTTTTCAAAGTAGGACACTATAGCCCCTTCTCCATTTATGGGCCACAGTCTCTCCTGTTTTCCTTGTTCTTGCAAAAAAAAATAAAATAAAATAATAGAAGCTGATAAAATTACTAAGGGAGAAAATGTAAAGAGAAAAGAAAAGCCCAAGAAAGGGTTATTAGGTAGAAAAAAAATATTGATACATTAAAGGAAAGTGAATAGTGATCAAGAGAAGCAGGAAAAGAACTGAGAGAGCAATTCACAGAATTCAAAAGAGATCACGACAAGGATGGAATGGTAGAAAGAATGGTATAATCTACTGATGGGCAAACCAAAGCCCGTGGGCCAAATGTGGCCCCCTGAAATGCTCTATTAGGCCAAACAACATTATTCCTAATCTGACGAATACAATGAGTAGGATTCAATGCAATTAAACTTGGAAAGAGTTGCCTTAGAAACAGACTGACAGATGAACATTTCCTTTCCTTTGGCCCCATCTTTTAAAAGTTTGCCCATCACTGGTATAATCCATGGGATGGTTTTCTTTTTCCCCATAGCATTTCCTGAGAGCAATGACATTAGAGGTCATTTGGTTCAACTTATTTATTTATAGATGAAGAACCTGGAGCCTAGGAAGGTGCAAAACTACAGAGAGATCGAGCAGAAGAAGGTCTGAGAAAAGAGTCATGAGATTTAGGAGTAATGAGTTTGTTAGCAACACTAGAAATTGAATTTTGAGTCAAACAGGATCAGACGTTGGATTGTAAAAAATTGAAATATAATTCAGAGATAAGCATATGGAGCCAATGAGGATGAGCAATGTTTTCTGAGAATTTGGCAGCAGGAGACCGAAGAAACATAGGATGATAGCTTAAGAGAATGGTGGTATGAAATTTTTCATTTTTTTTTTAAGGTTGAAGAAATATATATGTATCTCTATATGTGTGGGTGTGTATAAATATATGTGTGGATATATTTATACATACACAAATATATTCTCCTCTATGTATGTATATATACACATACACACATATATAGGAACATATGTGTGTATATATACTAAAGACAGTGATCCAATGGATAAGGAAAGGAAAAACATTTATTAAACACCTACTGTGTGTTGAGCACTATAAATATTATCTCATTTGAACCTCACAATAATCCTGAAAGAGAGGTGCTTTTATTATCCCTATTTTACAGTTGAGGTAACTGGAGCAGAGAGAGGTTAAGTGACTTGTCTAGGGTCACACACATAATACATATCCAAAGCTAAAGTTAAACTCAAGTCTTCCTGACTCCAGGACCAGTGCTCTATCCAATGTGCCACCTCACTGCTTAGGTGATTAGAAGAGTATTAAAGGTGAGGAAAGAGCACTGGATTTGGAAGTAAGAAACAAGTTTCATATCCCCATTATTCCTTTTACTCCCTTTGTGACCATGGGCAAGTCACTCAACTTCTATCTGCCTCAGTAGCCTTAAATGTAAAATGGGGATAATCTTTCCCTACTTTCCTCACAGGGTTACTGTGAGAATTAAACAAGATAATAGTTGAGAAAACCCTTTGTAACTGTAATACTTTCTGTGAAAGCGAGGCTTTAGGAGACTTCGAAATAGAGATGAAAAAAATAAAGACAAGCCCGGGATGTATTTGTACAACCAACAAACAGGATTGTTTTTCTTCCTCCTCATAGCATTTCCTGATAGACAATTGCACCTACCCTGGCAATATCCATCCAGTTTCCAAAGTTAAAACAGAAAAAAAAAATCACTTCCCTTCTTAAAGAGATGTAATTATTTTTTCTATTGTTCCCTACACCGAAGTCATGCAAAGTCCTCACCAATTCATCTTTTCTTGGCACTTCTGTCCAGGTTTATCATCTCTCTTCATCCTGTATGCTCCGAGTCTCATAATGAAACCTGAGGTTAAATGTGTGTAGACTCACCCAATACCCACAACATTAAAACAATTGGACGGGAAATAATCTCATCTCAATACATTGAGGGTGATGTGCCGAGCTCCCATTAGAGTTAATAGGAGCTACAGGCCGGAATCAAGGTGAGAAGAGGTTCCCAAGGGCGTCACGGCAAATAGATAGAACAAGGAAAGTTTAACATTGAAAACTTCTGCTGCGGCAAAGCTTAGAGCTGAGGAGAAAGTGCTCTCGGGAAAATTCTGAGCATCCGAATCTCAGCTGAAGCCCAGGCTCGGAGTAACAGAGGGTGCAGTCACTGAGGAGCACAAGCTAAGGGGAGGAAGGAAGGACCAGGCACGAGTCAGACGCTCAGTGGATCCGAGGGTTCTCTGAAACTCATCCATCAGTGACCAATTCTCCTTTGGTGATTTCCCGAATCTCTGTAATATTCACACCCCTACAGGGCCATAAGGGATTAACTAAAAGAGACAATAAAAATCATGAGATTTAGCCCCTAGAAATGGCACAATGGACAGAGAATTGGGACTTGAGTCAGGAAATCTTGAGTTCAGATTCGACCTCAGATGCTTCTCTGTGTGACTGGGTAAAACACCTAACCCTGTTGTCTCAAGCTTCCTAAACTGTAAATGGAGGGTCTGTGCCTCCTAGGATTGTTGAGAGGATAAAACAAGACAATGTTTGTAAAGCACTTTGGAAATCTTAAAGTAAAATAAATGCAATTTATTATTGCACAAAATGTAATTCTTGGTTAATTATTATTAATGTTTTAAGTAAATGAAGTACAGAAAAAGTAATTCAGGAAGTAAACCACAGAATCAGAATTTGAACCTGGTAGAAGGAAATTTAGAAGCCATATATATCAACCCATTTAGCAAATCTTGATATCCTTCTCCATCCAGGTAACCCACTCTTCAATGTTTTCTTACTTATCAGTCATTGATCTTCACAAAATATGGCATACAGAACTTAACACAAAGGTCCATATGTGGTCAAGGGGCAAAAAGGCCTTTCTCATTCTGGGCAATAATCCTTGCTTAAACTATCAAAAATTGTTTTATAGGGCTAGGAAAAAATAATAAAATTTAGCTGGAAGAACAAAAGGTCAAGAATATTAAGGGAATTAATGACAGTAATCCTTTCTTAACGTAGCCCAAAGTCCCATTTGTTCCAATGATTCTACGAAGATACACACGCCATCATGGGACCAATGTCAGAAACCTTGCTAGGTTGGTGGGTGATGACAGAGACACTCAAATAATGTAGCCTTCGAAAGCCCTTGGCACCCACCTTCTGCTGAATGAAAAGGGTATGCGATTTCGAATCAGAAAGATATGAATTCAAATTGTGCTTCATTGACTACCTCCATGACCCTCAACAAGCCATTACATTTTGCTGTGCCTCAGTTTACTTATCTGTAAAACAGAGACATGATGATCTCTAATGTATTTTGCAATTGTAGTTAACAGTCAATTAATAAGCAATTAACAAGTTCTTACCAAGTGTCAAACATTGGTATATAAAAAGGAACACAATTATAGTTTTTTAATTCAAGGTGCTCACATTCTAAAAGAGGAGGTAGCAATGAGCAAATTATTATACTATATCTATATGTATATATTTATTTATATACTCATACACAAAAAGTATATGTAATATATATTAGATAAATAGCATATATGTAAATATATAATAGTAAAATATATATACCTATATTTATGTATATTTCATTAATTATAAATATATTATGTATATAGCAAATGGGATATATATATATATATATATATTTCAAAAGGCATCCCAAGTTCTGCATGAAGTCTTTCCCAATCTCTTTTAATTCTAGTGCCTTCTCTCTCTTAATTATTTCTTATTCATCTTATATAGTGTTTGTATATATTTGTTTGTATGTTGTCTACCCCATTAGATTATAAGCTCTTTGAAGGCAGAGACTATCTTTTACCTCTTTTTACATCCCTAGTGCCTAGCACAGTACCTGGCCCATAATAGGAGCATAATAAATATTTTTTGACTGAATAATTGGCACAAGAAGTGGAGGGAAGCAGGAAAAGCCTCTGGTTTGAAATGAATCTGATATGAGTCTTGAAGGAATCCTAGGAAAGCCTCAGTTGAGGAATCAGAACATTTCAGGCTTTGGGAATAGCCAGTGTAAAGGCTTGGAGACACAATGGTGTATGTGAGGAATAGCAAGATTAGAAAGTGTGTGGACAAAAGGTAAATAGAAGCCTGGAAAGGTAGAGGGAGCCAAGTTATGAAAAAAATTTTAAATGGTAAACAGGAGGCTTTCTATTTGGTCCAGAAATTAATTAGGAGTCAGTAGTTTATTTAATGGGGGAGAGAGAAGGGTCAAACCTTTGAGAAATCACTTTGACAGTTTTTTGAAAGATATGTTGAAATAGAGAGATTTGCAACAGAAAGTAACTAGCTATTGCACCAAGAGCCATTCCCCAAGTCAAAGGATATGAACAGTTGTGAAAAGAAAAATTTCAACCTATTAGTAACCTTATGAAAGAATGTTCGGAGTCACTCATGATGAGAGAAGTGCAATCAAAACAAACCAGAGGTTGCACCTCATACCCCTGAAATGAGCAAAAAAAAGATAGTCAAAGAACAACAACAATAGTAATAACTATCATTTATATAGTGCCCATTAAGTGCCAGGCTCATGCTAAGTTCTTTTATAATTATCTCATTTGATTCTCACAACAGTCTTAGGAGATAGGTGCTATTATTAATATCCTAATTTTATAGATGAAAAAACCAAGGCAAATGGGTTAAGTGACTTGCCCAATGTCACAGAGCTACTGTATGAGACTGGATTTGCACTCTGGTCTTTCTGATTCAAGGTCCATCATTCAATCCACTTCCCCACCTAGCTTCCCAAATGACAGAGGGACTGTGGGAACACAGCCACTCTAGTGCATTGCTGGTGGAGCAAAATCATTTTTGGAAAAGAGTTAGGAATTATGGAAATAAAATTGCTAAAATGTCCATACTCTTTAACTGAGAGAGTCCATAGCTAGACTTATATCACAAGGATGTCTTTGAGATGAAAAAAGACATTATGCACAGCAAAATAATTTTTTATTTTATTTTTATTGTCATGCAAACCACACTTCCATATTGGTCATTGTTGCAAGAACAAACTCAAATATAACCAAAAAAACCCCACAAATATATTGATGTAAAAGATGACTCCAAAATTGGTTTTTTCTCTGGATGTAGATAGGATTCACTAGCATAAGTCATTCAGGTTTGGCCCAGATCATTGCATTGCTGAGAGTAGCCAAGTTTTCACATATAATCATAATATAATATTGCTGCTTTTGTGTACAATGTTCTCCCAGTTCTACTTATTTTGCTTTACATCAGTTCCTGCAGATCTTTATTTGTCTTTCCATGGGGCTTTATTGACTGTAATTTTTATTGCTTTATGATCTGAAAATGATACATTTATTATTTTTGCTTTTCTGCATTTAATTGTGAAGTTTTTATACCCCAAACATGGTCAATTTTTCTGTAGGAGCCATGTACTGCTGAGAAGGTATATTCCTTTCTATTCCCATTTAATTCTTTCCAGAGTTCTATTATATTTCATTAAACTTCTTTACTTATTTCTTATTTTCTGGTTTGGTTTATCTAGATCTGAAAGAGGGAGGTTGAGGTTACCCACTAGTATAATTTTACTATTTTCTCCTTAAGTTCATTTATTTTTTCCTTTAAAAATTGAGAGGCTATCACATTCATGCATATATGTTAAGTATTGATATTACTTCATTGTTTATAGTACCTTTTAGGAAGATGTAATTTCCTTCCTTATTGCTTTTAATCAGATTTATTTTTGCTTTAGCTTTGTCTGAGATCATGATTGCTACTCATGCTTTTTCTTTTTTTTTACTTCAGATGATGCACAATAAGTTCTGCTCCAGGCCCACTACCTTAACTCTGTGTGTGTCACCCTGCTTCAAATATGTTTCTTATAAATAACATATAGTAGGATTCTGATTTTTAATCCATTCTGCTATCTACTTCCTTTTTATGGATGAATTCATTCCACTCACATTTATATTTCTGATTATCAACAGTGTATTTTCCCCTTTTGATCCTGCTCTTTTTCTTTTCATTTTGTCCCTCCTCATCAGTGTTTTGCTTTTTATTATCTTCCCCTACTTCCTCCTTGCTCCTATTACCACCCCCCTACCCTAGTCTTATTCTCTTCCAACTTCTCTAAGGAGTAAGATATGATTCTATACCCCAAAGAGTATAGTTTGTTATTCCCTCTCTGAGCAAGTTACCGTGAGAGTAAAGTTTAAGCATTACCCATCACCATCCTAATCTTCTTCTCCACTGTAATAGTTTTTAGCTTCTCTTTAGGTGAGATAATTTACCCCATTTCATCTCTCCCTTCCATTTTCTAATCCTTTTTTTTTCACTCCTTTATTTTTCTTTTTGGCATATCATATCATCCTAATCAGCCTACTTCCACACCCTCTATGAGTATGCCTTATAACTCCTCTAATACTAATAAAATTTTTTAAGAGTTATAAATATCCTCTTTCCATGTAGGAATAAATACATTGTGACCTTATTAAATCCCTTAAATTTTCTCTTTCATATTTACCATTTTAGGCTTCTCTTGGGTCTTGTTTTTGAACATCAAATTTTCAGTTTAGGTCTGGTATTTTCATCAGGGATGCTTGGAAATCTTTTATTTTATTGAATAACTGCTTTCCCCCTGAACAAATATACTCGTTTTTTCTGAATAAGTGATTCTGGGTTGTAAACCTAGATATTTAACCTGCTGGGAATATCATATTCCATGCCTTCCTGTGTAACACTGACTGTAGCTGCATGATATTTGAATTGCTTCTTTCTAACTGCTTATAGTATTTTCTTCTTGGCGTGGGGACTCTTGAATTTAGTTATAATATTCTTTGGAGTTGTCATTTGGGGATTTCTTTCTGGAGGTGATCTATGGATTCTTTCAATTTCTATTTTACTCTCTTATTCAAGAATATCAGGGCAGTTCTTTGATAATTTGCTGTATTGTGATGCTTAGCCTTTATTTTTTGATCATGACTTTCAGGTAGTTAAATAATTTTTAAATTGTCTCTCCTGGATCTATTATCCAGGTCAGTTGTTTGTTTTTTTTCCAATAACATATTTCACATTTTCTTCCATTTTTTCATTCTTTTGATTTTGCTTTATTGTTTCTTGATGTCTCATGAAGTCATTAGCTTCTAGTTGCCCAATTCTATTTTTAAGGAATGATTTTATTCCGTGAGTTTTTTGTGTTTCTTTTTTGTGCCTCTTTGGCCCATTTCTTCTTGAATTACTTTCATTTCTCTTTCCCATTTTCCCACTACCTTTCTTTATTTTTGAAACCCCTTTTTCAGTTTTTCTAGAATCTGATTCCAATTCATATTTTTCTTTGAAGCTTTCTGTGTTTCCTTTGTTTTCATTATCTCCTTATGTGTCTGTCCCTTACTCTTTGTCTCCAAAAATTTTTCGTTGTCTTGTTTTTTTTTTTTAAGTTTGTTCAGTTTCCTAGCCTTTTTCTTGACTTTCACTTTTATTTTAAAGATAGACTCAGGGAGTTCTCAGGGAGAAGAAGGCACTCTCTTAAACTTCAGTTCTTCCTTGTTTCTATCCTTAGCCTTATTTCCTTGGTCTCTGCAAGTTTCATTTCTTCCAAGGTGGTATGATGACCTGTGGGCTGGGAGCTCTGAGAGCCACTTACCATTGATGAGTCAATCACTCTCTGAGGTTGTTGATGGCCCAAATTCTAGCTTCAGGCTTGGGTTGGGGCTTTTGGTCTCACCCTGGGCTTGATCAGGTCAAGCACACTGTGGACTGCCTTCCCCTAGGGCTCTACCTTGAGCTTTGGTAAGGGCTAACTAGGTCTGGGCTCTCACAGGTCATTACCTTGGGGAACTCATTCCCTAGAGATCCAGGGGTCTAGCTCTGGGTTTGCACTGACCCAGAATGATGCACAGACTCCCTCAAACTAGGATTCAGGTCCCCACTACAAGCTTGGGCTGGGCTCCCAGCCTTGCTCTGGATTTACACATATAAGGTGTATAGTGCAGATTGCCTCAGACTTGAATTCTAGACCTTACTATAAATTTGGTTGGAACTTTAAGGAGTGTGCTTTGGGTTGGACAGCCCAGGCAGGGTCTCAGGGTTTGGATGTTGATGTGCATTGGGTTGCACTGATGTTGACTTAGTCAGGATCTCAGAGTCTAGATGCTGGGTCTGGCCAAGGTTCAGAACCTAGAATAGTAGATATGGAATAGGAAGATTTGCTGATGGCTTACTCCCTGTCATAGACTCCTGCTGGCTGTGCTTCCCTCTTTCCCCAGCGACCCAGACACCCTCTGCCTACCTTTCAAATCGTTCTGTGCATGAAAGTTGCTTCACTCTCTTTCCCTTCTGTTTCTTTCACTTCAGTATTCATTTTGTGGTGTTATTTTAAGATTGGTGAAGGGAATTTGAGTTTTCTCTGCTTCTACTGCACCATCTTGAATCTGCCCAATATACAGCAGAATATTTATAGGAATGCTTTTTGTGATATTTAAGAATTAGAAATTAAATAGATGTTCATTGATTTGGGAATGGCTAAACAAATTGTGGTACATGAAGGTAATGGACTATAACTATGCTTAGAAATTATGAAAGAGAAATACAAAGAAGTATGAAAAGATTTATATGAATCAATATGGAATAAAGAGCTAAAAAAACAATATATATAATGACTACAACAATGTAAATAGAAAGAATAGTTATAAAACAATCAACATGAATGCTAAAAAATTATAAGAATCATGGACCCAAGAAAAAGTACAAAAAGATATTTCTGTTTCTTTGTAGAAGTTGGAGGTCCATGTTTGTGGACATGTATTTTGAGAGTTTTTCATTGTATTTATTGGTTTTGATCATTTTTTCCTGCTTCTTCTTTTCAAATATTTTGTGTTATATAAGATGACTTCCTGGTTGGGGGGAGGGAGGACACTGGGAAAAATTCTGATGATATATAAACAAAAAATAACAATAACCTTTTAAAAAGTTAAAAAAAAAAGCTGTTTCCAGAAGTCAATGCTGACATAAATAAAGCATGCACCTGAGTGGGAGCCAAAGCAGAGAAGAGGTTCTAAAGTTAAACATAAAAAGATTTGGCAATAGTTTACATATATGAAATGAAGGAGAGTGAAGTCAACCGAAGTTAAAATCTAGATACCTGGAAAAATAGTGGCATTTTCAATAGTATTAAAAAGACTGGAAAAAGTGGACTTGGAGGGAATGATAATGTATTCTCTTTTGGACATATTAAGTTTGAGATACCTATGGAACATCCAATTCAAGATGTTCAAAAGTAGTTAGGCATATGGGAATATAACTCTAAACCTATAGTCCTCTGATACTATATCTTCCTTGGGAAGATCAGTTATTAGCTATGAAGGGAATGCTGGGCTGAGAATTAGAGAATATCTGAGTTTAAATCTAGCCTTAGGTACTTACTAGCTGGGTAACCCTGGGCATATCACTTGACCTCTGCTTGCCTCAATTTCCTCAACTGTAAAAAGGGGATAATAATAGCATCTATCTCACAGTGTTATTGTAAGGATTGTAAGAGATAAAAATCTGTAAATTGATTGACATGTAGTAAGGATTTAATAAATACTTGTTCCCACCTATCCCTCTCTGAGCCTCCATTTCCTCAAATTTGCAATGAGGGTGTTGAATTAGAAAATCCCTAAAAGTTCCTCCTTGGTCTGTGTTCTCTATGATTCCCAGTTCCATTTAGAATGTCTGATATCCTGATTATCTTCATCTGCTTTATTGAAGGTTGCTGGCCCCAGTAAGAAAATAAAAGGGGTTGGGGGATACGAAGTAAGCCTCAGCTGGCTCCTCTGCCCCAGGAAATGCCATGGATTGCTGCTTCTTTGCTGTGTTGGCAAATAAAGGGCATGAGTTCCTGGACATGGTGCTGGGTAGCAATTGTCTGTGCTATGTTTTATTCCTTCACATACACCTCAATTTTCAGGGCAAAGAAACAGATATCAGCTGTGACAAGAGGCTGGTGGGATTTGTTTTTGTTTTTGTATTTTTTTTATTCCAAATATCTGATTGTTCATTTTTCCTCTGAAGGGCCAGGGTACCTTTCAAAAGTTTCAGCCTTCATGTGTGAGAAGTACATCGTTGTGGCATGGCTGTCACAGGGCGCTGGGCGCTTTGCAGTTTGCCCGTCCTAGCAGCTACTGACAGGTTGTTAGGGCTGACAGTGAATATGTTTGAAAAACTGTCAAGCTTGGAGGGATGGGGGAGCGATGGGTGAACCAGCTTCCCTCCTTTAGAAAATGTGTGCTTTCCTAAAAGTGCTGCCTCTACACACGTAGAACATTCACATGTATGTCTACCAATGACAGCAGAAAAATAGAATATCCCCCAAAATTAGTGTCACCATGTCACTTCAAAGGTCAGAAGGCATGCTCCCATCAACCTCTCTTTATTGCCAGAAAAGGGAATTTGGTCTTGAATGTTCAATTATGGAAACAGAGACAGGAAGAGAAATAGAGAAAAAGAAGAGACAGAACTAGGTACAGAGAGGAAGAAGACACCAAGAGAGAAGTAAGAGAAATGGAGAGAAGAAGAGAGAAGAGGATGAAAGGAAGGGAGGGAGAGAGAGAGAGAGAGAGAGAGAGAGAGAGAGAGAGAGAGAGAGAGAGAGAGAGAGAACAAATGGGAAATTCACTCCTACAGAGCCATACCTAGGAATCCTGCTCCTGGGTAAATTCAATTAAGGAATAGGGGTAGTAGAAGTGGGTTTTGGGAGAAGCAATTCTAATAATTCTAATGGGCACTGTATTAAGAAGGACCAGCCTATTCTTTCTCCCTCTTCATCTGTCCTGCTGTCCTGCACGTTCAAACAGCTCCACTTTCTGGCCCATTCTTAGATCCTCCCCTTTCAAACCCACAGGAGTATAGGTCACCAGAAAAGTATAAGTAAATAGACTATGAAGCATAGGAATAATATGTGGTGTTCAGACTCCTGGAGCTAATGCGGAGAAATTCATGTACCTTTTTCTGGAGCAAACCCCCTGCTCTTCCAGAGACATTATAGCTCTAGAAGGATACACATTTCTTAATTAGAATAATAGAGCTTAGGAAAATGACAGCCAGAAAATACAGACATTTTGTCATCTTTATTATCTATTACTAATCACTCAATTAGAGATATTAAATGTTTACCAATTAGTAGACCTGGAGGGATAATGACTTGCAGATGGTGAGAGAAAGCACTAGTCCTCAGGATACTAGAGGCCATGTCCAGAAGGAGCTAAGCCATTTAGATATGAATTCCTTGGCACCACAGGCCCTCATTTTCAACCTGGACATTTTGAGACCTGGCAATTCAATTGGACCAACACAATCCCTTTCTTCATCTTCCTCTAAAAACTGAAATCAAAGCAATAGTACCACAGTCTCTGAAAAGTTAGCTTCAATTGACTTTCCTATTATATTTACATCTCATCTTTGTGACATCCTTTTCCCTAGCTATCACTTTTCAATCCGTGTAACTTCTCAAATCATATTTTTCTTATTACCACTCCCCCATAGATGCTGTCTCTCTCATTATGATGTCAGTCAACAACATTTATTAAGCACCTACTATGTGCCAGGTACTATAAGATATGCACCAAATGGCATAGCATTCAAATTCTTATAGGAGAAATTACATGAATTATAGGAGGAAATAGTAAAATGCTACTAATGGGACACCTTAACCTTCCTCTCCCAGAATTAGATAAATCCAACCAAAAAAACCCCAAACAAAACAAAACAAAAAACACAAGAAAGAAGAAGATAAATAGACCTTTAGAAAAGTTTGATTGTGATAGGCCTCTGGAGAAAACTGAATGGGAACAGAAAGGAATATTCCTTTATCTCAGCAGTACAATGACACCTTCACAAAAATTAACCATATAATAGGGCATAAAAACTTCAAAACAAAATTTATAAAAATAGAAGTATTAAATATATCCTTTTCAAACTACAATGCAATAAAAACTTCATTCAGTAGAGGGCAGAAGAAAGAAAGATTAAAAACTGCATGGAAAGTAAATAATCTTATCCTAAAGAAAGAATGGATCAAAGAATGAATCATAGAAATAATCAACAATTTCATTAAAGAAAATGACAATGAGGAAATAATAAGCCGGAATTTACGAGATACAGTCAAAACTGTACTTTGGGGAAATTTTATATTGCTAAATGCTTACATCAGTAAAACAGAGAAAGTACAGAACAGTTCATGAAACTTAAAAAATAAAACTAGAAAAATAACAAATTAATATTCCCCAATTAAACAATAAATTTCAAATGCTGAATATTAAAAGAGAGATTAATAAAACTGAAAGTAATAAAATGATTGAACTATTTAAGATTCTGCAATCTAGGCTTTAGCAATATATGAACCAAGAATTACCAGAAGAGCAAACTGGTTTTTGAAAAGGCAGAAGAACTAGCAACCAAATTGCTAGAATTCACTGGATTATGGAGAAAGCAAGGGACTTACAGGGAAATATATGTGTGTGTGTATATATATATATATATACATATATATATATATATATTTCTGTTTTATTGACTTCACTAAAGACTTTGTGTGAATAGCAACATAATATGGCAAGTCTTCAAAGAGATGGGACTAATAGATTATTTTACTTCTCTCTGGAAGAACCTATATGCAGGTCAAGAGGCAACAGTTAGAATTGAATGTGAAAAACTGATTAGTTTAAATTTGGGAAAGGGGTATGACAAGGCTGAATATTGACACGTTATTTATTTAATTTATGTGCAGAGTACATCATGTAAAATGCCAGACTGCATGAATTAAAAGCTAGAATTAACATCATTGGGAGAAATGTCAATAGTCTCAGATATACAGAAAATACAACTCTGATGACAGAAAGCAAAGAAATAAAAAGCCTCTTGATGAGGGCAAAAAAGCATGGAAATCAGATACTTTGTGTTGATCAATATGTAAGAAAGTGATGGAGAAAATAATGAAGAATAAACGTAAAGGTGTGTTTTTCATGCTCCTTCCTCCCCTCAAATTTTTTTTTCAGAAGCCATTTGCAAAAAGTTTACCAATATACCCTTTACTGCTTCTTAATTATTCTGCTCAGTCAATCAATTAACATTTATTAAACACCCAGTATAAGCCAAGCACTATGTAAAATACCAAGGATAAAAAAAAATTTTTTTAAGCAAGATGGTTTCCACTCAACAGGAATTCATAGTCTGATGGGGAAAACAACATGCAAATGACTATGTTAAAACAAGATATAAACAGAATAAATGAGAAATAATCAATAGAATGAAGACGTAAGGATTAAGAGAGATTGAAAAAGACTCATAAAAAAATGGGATTTTATCTTGGACTGGAAGGAAGCCAGGAAAGTGAAGAGACAGAGAAGAAGAAGAAAATTCCATGCATATGGGACAGACAGTGAAAATGGCTTGAGTATGGAAAATGGAGTGTTCTTACTCAAAGAACAGTCAGAAGTCTAGTGTCCCGGGATTGAGAAGTATGAGGGTAAGGGTAAGTGCAAGTTTAAGAAGACCGGAAAAGTAGAGGATGGGGTGGGAAGACTGGTTATGAAGGGCTTTGAATGCCAAACAGAGAATTTTATATTTGATCCTGGATGTGATAGGGAGCCACTGGAGCTTACTGAATAGGGTTATGACATAGGCAGCCTGGGCTTTAAGATGATATATTTGACCAATGAGTGGAGGGTCAACTGGGAGGGGAGAGAGAAATTTGAAGAAGGGAGACCAACCAGCAGGCTATAATAATAGTCCAGAGGCAAGATGATGAGGGCCTAAAGCAGGGTATTGATAGTATCAGAAAAGAGAAAGTAAATTTTAGAGATCTTATGAAAGTAAAACCAAAAGGCTTTGGGGAAAAAAACTGGATATGAGGAGTAAGAGAGAAGGAAGCCAGTCATCATATTTAGGTTATGAATCTAAGGGACTAGAAGGTTAGACGTGTCTTAACAATAATGGGAGAGTTTGGAAAGGGCAAGAGATTGGGGTGAAAAGGATTTAGTTCCCTTTTAAAAGAACCCTCCATTTCAGGGAGAGCTGACTCCGCTCTAGTCTGATCATTGTCCCGCACTCTGAAAGTCTGCCAAGATCTGAAGAGAGGCTGCTGGCCACATATACACACCCAGTGAAAAGTCTTCCAATTTCCATGCTGTAAAATTGTATATCCCACCAGGGCCTTTAGAGACTAGAGCAGAAGTAGGATCAGGAACTGTACTTTGCCAGCACAGCAGTATAGGGAGTTTAATTAGCAGCATTCCAAAGAGGCCCCTGTGCCCTAAGCCTGAAGAGAGTTTGCTGCTCATTCCTCTCAGCACAGGAAGAAAACTGCCCCCTCCTTTGAGTTCAGTCATGTACTGAATAGTCTTTTCTGGGGGCACATTTGGGATGAGCAGAAAACTGAAAGGAGAGCCCCCAAACAAGTCCTCAGTTTCCTGTCTCTCCCCCATTCCCTTCTTTTCTGTTCCCACTACATCTATGGCCATGGTTATGTGGCCAAGCCTCTGTTCAGAAACATCAATGGTTCTCCCCATTCCCTATAGAATAAAATACAAATTTCATTTGTTTGGCATTTGTGCATCTTCACAAGATAGCTGCAACCTATCTTTTCTACAACCTACCTGGTTCCAGCTTTATGTCACACCAATCTTTCTTATATAATCTTCACTCTAGCCAAACTGGATTACCTTGGGCAAAACACTGAACCCTTGTAGCCTTCAGTTTTGTCATATATAAAATAAACAGTCAGCTCCTACTGGCTTAGTTAAGCCAATTGTTAGATTTTCATAGTGAGCATTTACACCTAAGAAACCAGCAAACACTACAAATCTGAGTTTGATTTATTGCTTTGTTGCCAGCCTAGAGTTAAGAAAATAATGGAGAAAATGTTAATAATGCAGATTAAACCTTAAAATGTGTTGTGTAGGTCAGATGGATTCATAAATGAATTCTATCAAACATTTAAAGAACAATTAATTCCAATGCTACATGAACTATTCAGAAAACCAAATTCCCTTTATGATACAAATAGGGAATTGATACCTAAACTAGGAAGAACAAAAACAGAGAATGAAAACTATAGACTAATATTCCTAGTGATTTTTGATGCAAAATTTTTAAATAAAATTGTAGCAATAAGATGACAGCAATATATCATAAGGATTATACACTATGGCCAGGTAGATTTTATACCAGGAATGCAGAGGTAGCTCAATATTAGGAAAACTATCAACATAATTGACCATATCAACAATGAAACCAATAGAAACCATATGATTATTTCAATAGACACCAAAAAAGCTTTTGACAAAATAAAAACAAACAACCAACCATTCCTACTAAAAACACTAGAGAACATTAGAATAAATAGAACATTGCTCAAAATGAAAAATAGCATCTATCTAAAAACATTAGCAAACATTATCCATAATAAGGATAGATATCTTCCCAATAAGGTCAGGAGAGAAACAAGGGTACCCATTTTTACCACTACTGTGTGATATTGTACTTGAAATCCTAACTGTAGCAATAAGAAAAGAAGAAATTGAAAGAATTAGAATAGGTAATGAGGAAATAAAGCTATTACTCTTTGCATATAATATGATGATATATTTAAAAATCCTAGAGAATCAATGAAAAACTATTTTAAATAATTAACAACCTTAGTAAAGTTGCAGGATATAAAATAAACAAACAAAAATCATCAGCATTTCTCCATACTACCAATAAAGCCCAAGAATTAGAGATAGAAAGAGAAATGACATTCAAAATAATGGTAGTCAACAAAAAATACCTGGGAATCTAGCTGCCAAGAAAAACCAGGAAATATACAATCACAACTACAAAATACTTTTTTTAAAAAAAAATAAACCCTTACCTTCTATCTTGTAATCAATACTGTGTATTGGTTCCAAGGCATGAGTGGCAAGGACTAGGCAGTGGGGGTCAAGTGACTTGCCCAGGGTCACACAGCTGGGAAGTATCTGAGGCCAGAATTGAAACTAGGACCTCCTGTCTCTAGGCCTGGCTCTCAATCCACTGAGCTACCTACCCATCAGCCCCTACAAAACACTTTTCACACAATAAAGTCAGATCTAAACAACTGCAAAAATATTAATTGTTCATGGATAGGTTGAACCAATATAATATAAATGACAATCTCCCTAAATTAATTTACTTATTCAGTGCCCTACCAATCACATTACCTAGAAACTATCTCGTAGAGCTAGAAAAAATAAAATAAAATGTGTTGTGCAGAAATCCTCCCCCAACCCTATTTGTTAAACACTAGCACATCCATGGATGAGGCTTATATGTCCCTTCTAGCTCTAAAATAGTGATACAATGATCATACTTGTTATCTGTGTCCCATGTTTTTCCTTTTTCTGCTCCTCATCCCCTATACTTAGATTTCATGCTACTTTTCATTTTTCCATTTCTTCTATCAACTTCTTTCTATTATCTAAGACTTGACTTAAACTCAAAACTTTTCCAAGAAACTAAACCATTCTTTGCATCCCTTGGTGTTCCTTATCTGATCTCATAGCACTTACAAATACATATTACCTGGTTTTGTGCCACAAAAGTAAATTTCAGAAGTGGATTGGATCTCAGAGGGTATCCATTGCACAATTTACCCTAACATGAATCCCTAACAATAATGCAAGTAAATAGTAATCCAGCCTCCGAATGAGGACTTCAAGTAATATAAACCTCACTGTCTTCCTGGCAATTTATTCTACTTTTAGACATTTTACTCAGGTCTTAATTTTCCCTGTTGTTGTTGCTTAGTTGTGTCTGATTTTTTGCAATTGCCTGGACCACACTGTCAATAAGATTTTCTCTGCAGAGATATTGGAGTGGTTTGCCATTTCCTTCTCTGCTGGCAAAGGCAAAAAGGGGTTAAGACAAGAGGTTAAGTGAATTGCTCAGGATCACACAGAACAGTAAATATATGGGGCTGGATTTGAACTGAGGTCCTTCTGACTTCAGGTCCAGCATCCCATCTGCTGAGTCCTCTCACTTTCCCTACTAGATGGTAAAATCCCTTGAGGGCTTTGACCATGTCCTATTCATCTTTGCAGTCCCACTCCTTTGATTGCCTAGTACAATGCTCTGTGCATGGAAGATACTAACTGAATAAATGAATCAGTTCTTAGCTCATAGTGATTAGAATTAAGGAGAAATATTTGCTTATATAAATAGAGCTCCTGGCATGAAGAACTACATATAGTGAGTGCTTAATACATTTTCAAAATGAATCAAGTTGATGATGGAGAATAGGGCCATGCAAAGGGCCGGGGAAAATGGGCATTTTAAAGTCCACAGAAAGGTAGGAGACTTGTTTGTATTAATCATTCCCAAAGTGAGTAAATGAGATGGTTTTAATTCATGAAAGTAGGAAAGCTTCAATAGGGAGGGTCCCACAGAATGTCATCTGCACACTCTAACTTCTGAGCTTCAGAATCCTAGGCCATTGGTAGCAGCCTGAGGCATCTCCATAGCCCCAAATCTGGCTGAAACTAGGAAGCTAAGGAGAAGGCCTCAGGGGTAAAACACATTTGGAAGGAAAAAGAGGCTAGAAACTCACATGTGAGTCCTCCTCTAAACTTTGGGCTATTGAGAAGGTATCTTATCCATTAAAACACCAGAATGGAGTTTGAGTATAATTTGCTTAAATGGGCCAGAGTGATTAAAGCGGAATTTGCTTACAGCAGGGAAATCTCAGAGACCCAGAATAAATTTGGAGGACTTTTGCTGGAAGCAGCTTAGAGATAAGTTTGCTAAGGTTGCTTGGAGGGAGCTGAAAGTCCTTTGACAATCCACAGAGATCCTCTGTCTTGCCAAGCTTCAGGTTCTTAGGGCCACTCACCACTCTAGGAGTCTGGATCCTTTCCACTCAAAATATGGGGCTCCAGAAACCCTACTCTTTCTCCACAATATTTTCCCCTTCCCAACCACCCTCTTGGGCAACAATATACCTAAGAAAGGGTGAAGAGGGATTTGTCCAGGGATGCTGAATTTAGAAGGACTTGAATACCTATAGTCCTATAGCAGTGCAGAAATATCAGAGGTGAACCCTGAATTAGCAAAATTAATTAATTAAAATGGGAAGTTACTAGATGAAAGCTGAGAAGAGTTCCTCCCTTACCCTGTTTTGTCCTGTGCTATTCTCCTCAATGTTTCCTCACAGTATGCTCCCCAGCATTGTCCTTGAGGTGGCATCCCAATTTCCCTATATCTCTACCACAAAATAACATTCTTTTCTTTCCTTTGGTGAAGGGTGCTTGTCCTGACAAGATTTATGGCATAGACACACACACACACACACACACACACACACACACACACACACACACAAAACGCTCATTTTGTCTCTGCTCCTACCCCTTCCCTGATATTTATTCAGTTTCCTTATCTCTAGAATAGGGATGTTGCCAACTTGGCTGTCTGTCTGTCTCATATGGATCATACTGAACAATAGATGAGGCAAAGGGGAGAAAGAGAAGCAAAGAGAGAGACAGACAGACAGACGAAGGCAGAGACAGACGGAGAGAGAAGGGGAGAGGGGCAGAGAGACACAGAGACAGAGAGAGAAGAGGAGAGGGGAAGAGAGAGACAGAAGGAGAGAGAGAAAGAGAGAAATAGAGAGAGAGAGAGAGAGAGAGAGAGAGAGAGAGACTTCATGTATAGACTGTTTTCACTTCTTTGCTCAAGCCAACAAGATTTGAGAGGAATCTGCCCTTGTACAGGTATCTGATTTTGGATAGAAGAGTGAAGGTATTCCAGGGAAAGGTATTAGGTTATCTGATTTCCAAGTGATATGGCTCCTGTGATATAATGACTTCTATGTACAAAATGGTCAGAATGAATACAAGCTGCCCAGACCCATGGGCATGCCCATTCCTGACGCCTCATTTCAGGCTTGTGCAGGGAAATAAGGATTTATGGACAGAAACGTTAGAAAGGGGAGATAACTTTGCAAAAGGAAACATGTAAAGAGCTAGAGGGGAGGGCTGTCCCATAGAGATATGTCTATTGCTAAACACCTTTTGGCACATAAGCCTGAATTGGCTGAGTCTCACTTTTAGCCAGCTGTTGTCCATTTGTCCGTCCATCTGACCACTGCTCTCCCCAAACACATACCTATGCTGACTGAATCTCTAAACCGGAGGCACTATTGTCATATCAAAAGAAAGTCAAGCATGCCCTGCGTTCTTCCACCAAAGGGATTTTGGAGGACATTTGGGAATAAACCATCAGAGGTTCACATTTATATAAACCAGACCAAGGAAAGATGAAAGTGCCCTCCACTTTCATCCCTGTCCAGCTTCCTGCACACACCCATCAAGCCCTATTTTAGGGAAGAAAGGTAAGAGCCTTGACAGTCATCTCTATGAAGATTAATTAGCCACTTTAGTAACAAATCGTCCCCTTAATGCCACTGAACACAAAGGCTTCCACGCCACAGTGAGCCTGAGAAGGCTCTGCATGGAGAAGGTACAGTCATCAAAAACCATTGCTGGAAGCTACCACCCTCCCCCCATCTGCACTCCCATTCCCATTTCTCATCCCTTCCTCTGTGAATTGGCTGTGTTCCCTGCAGGGCAGATCCCTCTTCACTAGGTCAAAATGCAAACCTACATCCCTGCTTCTTTGAATCATCCTCAACAGAGAATTCTCCCATTTTAGCCCTGATCAACATTCAAGGGAACTTCCTTCCATTCCTTATACCTGAAAGGTGATGAAGGAATTGCCTCTGGTAGCACCAGCAGAGTCCTCCTTTCTCAACTACTTTCTTAGAGTAAGTTAGATAGTAGACTTGAGGGTGTGTGTGTGTGTGTGTGTGTGTGTGTGTGTGTGTGTGTGTGTGTGTGTTTGAAGGAAACTGGGGGGAGAGAGGGGCTTAGGTGGAGACTACTGTCTAAACAAACAAGCTCTAGGTCCCAGAAATGAATGAGCCCGTGACATTGTTAGGAGTACTTGCATTAGGAACATAACGGAATAATTATTGAGGAAAGTTCTAAGAATTACTCATAAAAAGAAGCCATTTTTTTGTCATTCGTTGCCATTAACAAGTAACTTGTGAGCTAATAAATGTCACTCCCCTTTCCTTTAATTAAAATAATAAATATTATACAGTAATGCAGATTGACGTTTATATCTTCATTTATGGGAAGGGGGATTTATGGTCAAGGCTTTATTTGATGGAGGCCACAAATAATAGCTATTAAGCTGCCATGGGATGGACACAAGATCACATTAATGAAATTAGACAAGGCTGGGCACTGATGTACAGAGCCCGCCTGCTCAGGAAGAGCGAGAGGCCACTCAGAGCAGATGTTTTCTTTGGCGGATGTGCATGAAGTTTGCTCAGCCTTCCTGGGCAGGCTAACTTTAAATCTGTAAAGCATGAACTTGAAGACAGCCCTTCTCCCCTGCTGGAGCCCTGGGAGACAAAGCACAAAGGGTGCAATCTTCCTATTTCCTCCTCTCAACTGACACTCATAATGGCCTTAACCATTACTAAATTTTACAAGCTCAAGTTCCATGATGGAATCCGTCTGGATTCTCTCAGAAAATAAAATGAATCCTTATTGTTACCCATCTTTTCTACTCTTAAGACACAAGGACAGAGATCGTTTTCCAAAGGAAGAGAGGATTTAGAACTTTAAGGAACTTTCAAGTTTATTATATCCAGAAGTTTTTAACCAGAGGTCCATGGTTTCCTAATAGGTTCTCTGGAGAGACTTCAGAGGGGCTGTGAACTTGGAACAGGAAAATAAAAAGATATCCTTATTTTCACTGACCTCTATCTACAATTGATCATTTCCTTCAATTATGAGTATAGGCAAAAAGTCTTATTTTGGTGAGGGGTCCATAGTTTTCACCAGTTTGACAATGAAGAACCCTGATCTACTTTATCCTCTCCAGTTTACAGTTAGGGAAATTGTAAGACCCCGTAAAAACAAGCGATTTTCCCTGATTCAAAATCTAAGGAAGACATAGTGCCTGACAAAGTATTTATTGATGGCAATGAGTGACCCCCCCCAAAAAAAAAAACAGAACTCCACAAGGTACCCTTCCTTTTATGAATAATTCATACACTTTTTTCTCAATAATTCTGAGTGGTGGGTAAACACAAAGGAGGAAAAGATAAAATCATTCCCAGAGGAAAGCATCACTTCTTACCTCTTGAATTCTGCTCTTGCTCAAAGGGCTCAGCCTGCTACCACGAGCTTCCCAAGGGCCAAGGAATTCAGCCCCATTTCTCCTTAGGATCCCTGAGGAGACAAAAGGGTCGGCTCTGTTTCAGACACAGGGGAGCCTGGAGAATAGCTCAGACTGACCTTGTGGGCAAGCTGCTGAAGTGACTGCTACCCAGGACCCTCCAAGAGAAAAGCAGGCTTTGGTAGAGTTCAGTCACACTTTCTCCACTCTGTCTTGCTATTGTGATTTATCTCTGTGGATTTATTTACACCTCAGGACTCTAGGTACCTCAACTCACATCACTCCACATCCTGCTCAGGGCCATAGGAGGCAGAGCCCAGCTAGGGAAGCAGGTGATGCCTAATTGTTTGGAGAGTTTAAAGTCACTAGGTAAAGGGAAATGACTTCCCTGTCCTCCTTCTTTAACCCAAGAAGCTGCCCTCATACTTTGGTCTTTTTATTTTAAAGTTTTAGCTATTTTAGGGACAACTTTGTATAAACATAGAAGGTAAGAGAGGCCTTAGAAATTCCCTTGGACTGGGAATCAGAAACTCTAGGTTCTAGTCCCAGTTTTGCTACTTACTATGTAATCTTGGATAATCTCTATTTCAGCAAGGGCACCTGACCCAGTTATCTGGATTTATTCTCTCCATCTTTCTCATCTACTGTCAGACCCTGTAAAAAGTATTTTTATTTTATTCCAATTATATTCTTATCTACAAGTATTCTTATCTCTTCTCTCACTTTCCAGTTCCTCTTTCTATATTGTTTCTCCCCATAGAATGCAAGCTCCTTGAGGGCAAAGGTTGTCTTGTTGGTTTTTATTCATATCCACAGTGTCTGGTCCAAAGTAAGCATTTGTTAAAAGCTTCATTGATCAATATCTCTGAGAATCATTTTCCTCATCTGATAGCAGATCACTGAATTAGCCCTGAAAACCTGAGTCTGAGTCAATGGGCAAAAATTCTCAGCTGATACACAATTCGAAAAGGAGCAGGGACAAAGAGAATCCCAAAATGATTTCTCCTTGGGTTGGAAATGCATTATATGATATATTTTGTTCCTGATTTCACTATCTCCTGATGAAGCTTCATTCAGGCTTAAACTCAATATTCCCTGGGTACCTACAAATGGCTAAGTGGAAAGCAGGTGACCCCTAATGAGAAAACAAGAGCTGGGGTTGCTGAAAAAAGAATTTGTGAGAAATTGACCCCAAGAAAAGTTTCTATGAAAAAAATCAGGGGACCTTAGTGGACTCCAAGATCAAAATGAATCAACAGTAGAGCATGGAAGGAAAATTATCTGCAGCTAATAGTGAGGGAAAAGTCATTATTTCACCATGCAGCCCATTTCATTTTCTTGTGGTCAGTCATTATTAATGCTATTTTTCTTTTTATAGTATTTATAATTTGCCTCTATTATTTTTATATCACCCCCCCCAGTTCTGCCAGTTGGGGTCAAATAGAGCAAGTTTTCTTAATCTTCTATGGGATAATGATTCAAACACCCAAAAAGTTTTCATGTCTTCTGCCTCCAACACAAGCCCCAAGTTTTTTCTTCTCTAGTCCTATCTCCTTCTACCAGTCACCATATAGTATGGTCATGAATCCCCTCATCATCCTGGTGGCTCTCAAAGTATTACAGAATTCCGGAATGGGAGGGAGCCCTAGAAGCCATCTGGTCCAATATATTTGATCAGATAGACTCCTAAACAGGAATCCTCTCTACAATATGTCTGGCAAGTGATCATTTAGGTTTTGTTTGAAGATGTCTGATGAAGGAGGACCCATTCCCTTCCAAGGCAGTACATTCCACTTTTGAATAACTTTATTTGTTAGGAAGTTGGGAAGCAGAATCAAGTCTAATTTAGCAATTTCTGAATTACCCTCTCCTTGCTTCTATCATTCCTCTGGAGCCAAATGAAACAATTCTAATCAAAGTAGTACAGCAGATACAGAACTAAACCCAGAGTTAGGAAGAATTGAGTCCAAATCCATCCTCTGACACTTATTAGCTGTGTGACTTTAGACAAGTCAGTTAGCCCTGTTTGCCTCAGTTTCCTTATCTATAGAATGAGCTGGAGAAGGAAATGGCAAACTATTCTAGTATCTTTGATTAGAAAACTGCAAAGGGAGTGGTGAAATCAGACACTGAAAAACAACTGAATCACAATCTCTATTCTGCTTGGTAGCTCTTCAAATTCCTAAATAAAGGTAGGCATAGTCTTCTCTTCCTCAACTAAATATCCTCAATCCCTTCACCCAGTCTTTTTCCAATTCCACTTGCCATTCATGTCACCTATATATACTTGGACGGTTACCTCCATCTCTTCCCACTAATAACCTGAACTCTCTCTCCCTGGATCCTTCAGCTCTAATAAGTCAACGTCTGCCTTTTGTTCCAAGGGCCCAGGCCTCTAAACTACTTCTGGGACCAAGCCAAGCTTCTAGGATTATATTCCTTCCCTCTTTGCAGTTTCCTTTATGTACTGTCTTCCTTTATCAAATGTAAGCTCCTTGGGGGCAGGGGTAATGTTGCATTTATTTGTATCCCTAGCATTTAGTTTGTGCCTGGTGCATAGCAAGAGCTTGACAAATGTTTTATCTATCTATCTATCAATTTCTTATCAAGTTATCTCTTATCTAACTATCTTATCAAGCTATCTACAAATCTCCCCTTGTATATTTGTCTTTATATTTTATCTAGTCTATATCTTACCAATCTCTAATTTTCTCTTATCTATCTCATATCTACATATTTTGTGCTGAGCACAAAGCTTGGTTCATATTATTGAATGATTGATTTCTCTCCATCTATCTCATATCTATTTATCTCTCATAAACCTATCTATACCTATCTATTATTTAGCTGTCTAAGCCTATCTCTTATCTATTTTTCTCTTACCCATCCATCTCATATCTATGTATTTTATTTCTTATCTATCTTTTATCAAACTATCTCCATATATGACTAAATTTCACTAATCTCTCTCTCTCTCTCTCCATATATCTATTATCTATTTCTATCCCTTATCTATTTCTTTCCTAGATGGCTCTTCTCTAGCTCTCTACAGGGGCTGGGTACCCTCCCTCCATTTGGAAAATCCATATAAAAAATTTCACCTCCCTTCAAACCAGAGAAGAAGTTTGAATTTTTTTTCTTTTTTCTTTTATTGGGTGTTTACTATACCTTATTGTAAAATTTGGGTAAAGTATTTGGTCATAGGGTATTTTATTTATTTCTGAATTTTGAAAATGCTTTTCTGTGTTGTCTGCTCTCCTTCCTGTGTCATCTTCAGCTTCTGCAGAACTCCCAAAAAATCCCCACTTAATTTCTAATGCCAACCTTTGATATATCAAAACCAAAATGGGGAAAGTCAAGATGTAGAAGAAACATCTGTATTTTTTATCTAGATGTCTATATCCATCTCTTATGCATCTATCTCTTAATTTTCTCCCCTTTAATTATCTCTTTCTCTCTGTCAATTTCTGGATCTTCTCCAGATAATATACTTCTTCTCTAAAACATGATACCCCAAACTAAAACAATACTCTGAATACTGTCTAGCCAAGGCAAACTATATCAAGACTATCACTTTCTCAGTTTAGGATGCTCTTCTCTTATATATGCAAATGATCTTTTATATAATATATTCTAGAGTTTTGCAAGGAGTCACTAGTCTATATTTGCCTGTAGATCTCACTCTTCTCCATTTTGAAAATGGACTCATTTCCATTTTTCTAAGTGACAGATCTTAGTCATTATTACATCTGCATGGTCTTTTAGTATCCTGGGAATGAATTGTTCTAAGCCTTGACTAGAACTAATCAAAAGCAATGAGAAGCTCTTTTGTGACTTCCTTATACATCTTGCATATTGATTGACTCCCCCTTTGGCCATTTTTATTCTGTCCTTTATAGTCCAAAGATCATTTTCTTTGGTAAAAGAAAAAAAAAAGAAACAAAATGAGACCTGGGGAATTCTTTCTCCATCATACATTAGCATTATGTTCCGCACCTTGAAAAGGAATCCTTATACTGTTTTGAAGGAAAACAAGCATTTATTCTGTATTTACCATATGTCAGGCACTGTAAAAAAAAAAAAAAAAAAAAAAAGACAGTCCTTTCCCTCAAAGAATTTACATTTGTAAAGAGGGGAAAATAACCTGCAAAAAGGGATTGAGGTGGTAGGAGGAAGAAATGAAAATACTGAGAAAAAAAATTCCAGAAAGTCAAGAAGAGGAGAAAGAAGAGAAATGAAGCCATGCTGGTCTGGGCCTCTTCATAAAATGGAGGATGCAGAAGGAACTCGACCATGGGCCTTGAAGAGAGATTCTATGGTGAATACAAAGGTGATAAGATGACCCCAGAAACTGAGGGAAGTACCAGGTTCAAACAACAGAGTGGCATGCTTTTGAAGGCCAGAAGATGAAGGACAAGGCTGGGAAGAGAATGAAAGTAGGCCAGCCTGGGCTTCTTTACAAAATGGAGACTCCAGAAGAACTTGTCAATAAAAGGTTGACCCTTTTCATTCCTAGTATGGCTTAAAAAA
Organism: Gracilinanus agilis; assembly: GCF_016433145.1. Classification (NCBI taxonomy): domain Eukaryota; kingdom Metazoa; phylum Chordata; class Mammalia; order Didelphimorphia; family Didelphidae; genus Gracilinanus; species Gracilinanus agilis. The sequence continues at coordinate 81,621,507 of NC_058131.1, forward strand.
TTGTTTTCTGGTTATGTTTAGTACATATAGTATGAACTTTAGCTCTCCTAATGTTATTGTTAACATGCTACACTTTTGCACTCATCCTCAGTGACCTACTTTTTTCTCTACCTTCTGTGTATCTTTTAAAAATACACATTTTCCAAGGAATTAATTTGCTTTCCATCTACATCTGAATAATCTCCTACCTCTTCACCTACTAATTAAAAAAAAGTATTTTCTTATCTATTTTTTGTCCTGGTCAAAGATAACTAGAGCCTTCAAAGATCAGTAAGACAGCCCCCTAAGGAGATCTGTATTCAAATCCTATTTCTGACATTATCTATGTGGCCATGGGCTACTTCTTTAAATTCTCAGAGCCTTAGGAAAATCTCTAACAATGATCCTTAATAATTGATCCTTCAATCCTGAAGGAGGTTTCCATATCTTTCCAAATCTTGTGATCATAATCTTGATTACTTTTTTTAAACATTTATTAATATTCATTTTTAACATGGTTACATGATTCATGCTCCTACTTTCTCCTTCACTCCCCTGCACTTCCCCCCACCCATGGCCAATGCATATTTCCACTGGTTTTAACATGTGTCATCGATCAAGACCTATTTCCAAATTGTTGGTAGTTGCATTGGTGTGGTAGTTTCGAGTCTACATCCCCAATCATGTCCGCCTCAACCCATGTGTTCAAGCAGTTGTTTTTCTTATATGTTTCCTCTCCTGCAGTCCTTCCTCTGAATGTGGGTAGCATCTTTACCATAAATCCCTCAGAGCTGTCCTGGGTCACTGCATTGCTGCTGGTACAGAAGCCCATTACATTCGATTTTACCACAGTATATCAGTCTCTGTGTACAATGTTCTTCTGGCTCTGCTCCTTTCGCTCTGCATCAGTTCCTGGAGGTCTTTCCAGTTCACATGGAATTCCTCCAGTTTATTATTCCTTTGAGCACAATAGTATTCCATCACCAGCATATACCACAGTTTGTTCAGCCATTCCCCAATAGAAGGGCATACACTCGTTTTCCAGTTTTTGCCACCACAAAAAGCGCAGCTATAAATATTTTCATACAAGTCTGTTTATCTATGATCTCTTTGGGGTACAAACCCAACAGTGCTATGGCTGGATCAAAGGGCAGCCATTCTTTTATAGCCCTTTGAGCATAGTTTCAAATTGCCAGCCAGTTGATTACTTTTTAAAAACAACTCCCTCTTTCTTCTCTCCAGAAATTTCCTTCTACCTATTGGGTGCCACCATATATGAAGCTCCACCTCACTTTGTGCTATCTTTACCAGTTGTGTCCTCCCCTTAAGTCCTTTTCATTCCAAGTTCAGTCAAACTTGTCTGGGCTTAATAATATCAGATCCAATCTAAATAATATCTATTGTGTGTCAAACATTGCACTTTAAACCATTATCTCATTTGATCCTCACATTAACCTGAGAGAAGGCACTATTATAATCCCCATTTTACATATGAGGAAATTGAGGCAAACCGAAGTGAAGTGACTTGCTCAAGGTCACACAACTAATATCTGAGGCTGGATTTGAACTCAAGTCTTCCTGATTCTAAGCACTGTATCCATTTTTTCCATAATGGCAGCCTACACCATACCATGAACTTTCTCTCCTGACTATCAACCTTACTTTTCAGTTTCCTTTCATGTATTATCTTCTCCCATTAGAAAGGAATGCCTTCTTTGAGGATAAGACTATTTTTATTTGTATTTGTATTCCTAGCACTTAGGACAGTGCCTGGCACATAGGGAGGTCTTAAATGTTTGTTGTTATTGTTGACTCACTCAATATTTACCAATGACATCCAAACAAATTAAAGCAGAAGCAGAGCACGTGTATTTAGGACAGTATCTAGTAAGCCAGGGTTTGGCCTTATAGACACTTAAAGACACAATTTAAAAGAACATATCTTAATCAAAACAATTTAATATTTTAATCAAAATCAGAGAATAATACACATATAAATATAAAGCACATTTTCTGGAAATTCAGGCCAATTAATATTTATATTAGAATTCTGGAAAAATTAATTCAATCCTAGAAATAATTTTCCCAGGCTGTAGGCTCTAATATATATTCTCTTTAATGGAAAGCTTTGCTTTGTGGGTTTTTTTTCCCCTTGGGATTTCCCTTTACTCACTGAGATCACAACCTAGACTTGCCTTTCCATTCTCTGATGATCTCATTGCTGTCTTTCCATAAATCCTCCACAGAGGAAATTCCTCATTGCACTGTAAGAATTCCTCCTGCTCCTCCTTTAACATTCCATACTTAGCTGAACAATACTTAGACTGTATCCTGTTATCACTTTGTCCCACTATTGGACTGCCCCATCTAGTTTTCTGGTCATTTGTCATAAAAAAAAGGATTCTGGATGATAATGCTTTCTTCCAAGTGCATGTAGAAAATCCACATGAATAATGTATCTGTTTACAATTACTGATTAAAAAATAGAATTGCAGAATTTCAGGGCAAGGAGGGACCACAGAAACCCTGAGACTCAACTCCTTCAGAACTCTTTTCCAGATGAAGAAACTGGGACTCAAGATATATAAGGATTTAGTACAAAATTACATAAGTACAGCTAACTCTTGGTCACCTTCCCTCTCAATCTTTTATGGTATCAGAAAAACCAGAGATCTCTTTGCTAATGAGAGTCACTAAGGCCAAATCCTAGCTGGACCTTCTACCCATCTTCAAGCCTACTATGGCACCAGGAATTCATAGCTTCCTTTTAAGGATGATTGAAAATATTAGGCAAAATGTTTTTATTCAAAAGCAAAAAGCCAGCTCTGGGAGACTAGAGATTATGATGGATTATGACTTGTGCATTGGGTCTTCTTGGCAAAGACACTGGAATGGTTTGCCATTTCTTTTCTTCTAGTGTGTCCCAATTTTGCAGATGAGGAACTGAGGCAAATAGAGATTAAGTGACTTTCCCAGAGTCACATAGCTAGTAAGTGTCTGAAGATGGATTTGAACTCAGGTTTTCATGACACTCTATTCACTTCTCTCTCTAGTTGGAAGGAGACAGAATGAACCAAATCCAAAAGATTTATTTTATAGATGGGGAAACTGAAGCTCAAGGGGATGAAATTACTTCCCCAGTGTCTCTCACACACAAGCAGAGAGGAAGAGGTAGAATAGGATTGTGACTCCAGCTCTCCTGGCTCCATTAAAGTCCCTTCCACTAACTCATGAGAAATACAAGCTTCTCTATGCTTCATTTCAAGGAAGGGGATGCTAAGCTGTTTTTCCCAAGGTGGGCCCTCAAGAGGGGATTTGTGATGATGACTGTCAGTATCTTCATGGTCCCATCTCATTCTAGAAAAGAGCCCTTTCTCCACTCTTCTCCTCTAATAGATCTAGGTTTCAAATTATGAGATGATTGATGGGGCTTCACTGTTTCTTCACAGAAAACTTGAGTCCAAACAGCTGTCACCCACCAGAGGAGGGCAAGAGCAAGAATCAATGTTTAATTCAGCATCAAAATGTCTTACATTTTTATGTCATTTAAGGCCCTCCACACTCTGGACCATACCTTTCTTTCCATTAGCATGTAAGCCCCTGTATCTTCTTCTCTTAACACACTGCATGGCATGTATAGTTAAGCCTTTAGTTAATGATTGTTGGTTGATTAATTTCTAAGAAAGTAAAGTCAAAAGAACACTCCATTTGGAATCACAAGATCTGAGTTTGAATGCTGATTCAGACACTTACTAGCTGTATCACTGAGCAATCTATGCCTCATTCTTGAGTCTCAGTTTCCTCATATGTAAAATGAGGCAAACAGTACTTCCTCTACCTTCCAGACAATGGTATTATGAGAAAAACACCCTGAAATCACAAAGTTTAAAAGAAATAAAAACTTCCCTTGAAGGTCCATAGATTCATGTTCCTAACTAGTGCATGTATCTGGGGATGGGAAATAGAAACTGACCAAGTGAGCCCCCCTAACCCTGCTACAAAATTATAGGAGATGGACTTTTGGGAGAAGGTACCTCTCAAAGAAATGGACATGTATGGTGGTCTCCTTGTAGGAAACATGAACCTTGATGGGAGTAAACAGTAAACATGTGACTGGCCACCAGTTACTGAGGTTGCCTCAAACAGGATTGGGGAAAATATCAGAAGGTCCAGACTCACATATTTCCTGTTTCAGTAGTCAGAAGAAGAAAACAAGGAGAAATTATTCTTATTTATCTCTTTTGTGACTCTTTCCCAATGCTTTCTCTTCCAGCATATGATGGAAAAGGATGGAAATTCCAAAAGAATCTCATGAAATTTTGAGGAGATTCAACTGATCCCTCCTCACCACCACCAGCATACACACACACACACACACACACACACACACACACACACACACACACCACACACATCCCTGAAGCAGCTAGGCATCACAGTGAATAGAATCTGGATTTTGGAAGGCCCGAATTCCAAATTATCCTAAGATACTTAGTATTTGTGACCCCAGGCACATCACTTAATCTCTGACAGTCTTGCTTTCCTCAATGGTAAAATGGGGATAATAGAACCTATTTTACAGAGTTGTTGTATGGATTAAATGAGGTAATATTTATAAAATACTTATCACAGAGCCTGACACATAGTAGATTCTTGACATATGCATATTTCCTTCCTTCCTACCACACATAATTCCATGATAGTGTGCTGTGTTCTCATTAAGCAAAGGGATAGGATCTAGGAGAATCTGAGATGTTACAAAAAGGGAGATTTATACCAAAGGAGAAAGCAGGGAAAAGGGAAAAAGAAAATCATACTCAAAAGAAATGGACTATTGAAACATTTTCATAGGCACCCTCATATACCCCCATATGGTTTCAGAGAGGCAAAAGACTGTGCTTCATTGGACGACAAGGGACAAAAAGGTTATATTTCTAGAATCAGAAAGGACTTCAAATAGCTAATGATAACAACAACAACAACAACAACTATCACTGACACTAAACATTTTACAAATAATATCTCACTTGATCCTCAGAACAGTCCTGGGAAGTAGGTGCTATTATCATCCCCATTTTACAGTTGAGGAAATGAGGTCAAAGAAGATCACATTACTTACCTAGTATTACCAAGTCAGTAAGTATCCAAGGCCATATTTGAATTTAGGTCTTTCTGACTCCAAACCCACTACTCTATCCATTGCATCACCCAGCTCTCAGCTAGTCTAACTCCCTCATTTTACAGGAAAAAAGTGAAGAACCTCCCCAGAGCTGCTGAGTTAACCGAACCTCAGAGATAGGACTCACAACTTACTGGTTTTTAAATCCTCTCCCTGCTCAAGACTGGCGATTGGGAATCATGCCAGAAGATGGTTGGAATTTGAGGAGGAACAACATGCTTCTTACTTATATGTCCCTCATCCCTCATCATGGAGAGTAATAAATACCCCTTACTATTTTTTGGGTTGTTTGTTTTTTTAATGACCTTTACCATCCATCTGGAAATCAACACTGTGTTTTGGTTCAAAGCAAAAAAGAAAAAAAAATGGAAAGGGCTAGGCAATAAGGTTAAGTGACTTGCCCAGGATTACATAGTTAAGAAGTGTTTGAGGTCAGATTTGAACTCATCTCTCATCTCTAGACTTGGGTCTCAATCCACTGAGCCATCTCACTGCCCCAAATTTTCTTTTAACAAAGAGAATCCTTCTCCTGGGTTACCATCCTCCTGAACTACACAAGGTTAGGATGCAAAGCTTTAAATCCTGTAACCATGCAATCAAACCTGTTGGTGCTTATTTTAAACATCCAGTGTCCTCCAACACTATATATAACATACAATGACTTACCCCATCCCTTGACTTGCTTGCCCATTATTAATTCCCATTATTGGGAGAGCAGAGGTAGGGAACAGCCCTGGAAAAGTCTAAACTTAAATGAGGATTCTCCTAAGCACAGAGAGTAGATCCACACTTCAAGAGGTTCAGAAAGTTTATTAAGGGCTATGCATTGTGAGTTGCTGGCATTCTAATGCTCTTGGATGCTGCGTATGCAGATAGCATGTCTCCTTTTATATTAAAATTACAGCATTCCGTTTCAGAAATGACATGATACTCCTTTAAACACCCAGGAGTACTTCCACAAGCTCCATTACTTTCCTCTGTCTTCATTTACCGCCCGAGAGGTACAGCAGCATCTCGTGTGTCAGGCTGCTCCCCATGAATAATAGATATGTCATTTTTAACTGTCAACAAAGTACCTGTAATGGGGTACTCGGGCTTTTAAATAACCCGGCCAAGCCGTGGCTTTGACATCGTATTTATGCAGTGCTTTGCAATGGAACGAGAAATGATTTTAAAACGTACCTGGATTAAGCTGCAGAATCAGGTTTATTCACACATTATTGTCCTTATTTAATATTTCATTGGGCTTCACCTCCCCCTCCTCTCTGCTGCCGCCTCGTAGGAAAGCAAGACAATGAGGATGTCCCATAGGCCCTTCTGCTGATCCTAAGCATTGAGACAGAACGATCTTTCCCCAGGATGCTTGAGTTCTGGAGCCTGGCACAGTCATCAGTGGGAGTTCATTCCTGCATGTCTATGACATCTGGGTGATTAAAAAGAAGGAAAAACAACTCAAACCCTCTTTTCTCTGGACAACAGCAGTTAGCACATTTTGCTGACTATTCTGAGCTCGGATAAAGTGACAAGAACTCCTGACTTGCCCACAAGAAAAAATTGTGTTTGTCTGAAGACAAGATCTTGGTTCTCGGGCCACAAAGGTTGTAGATTTTGGCAGGACAAATATGTAAGCCCAGAAACTAGAAGAGGATGTAACTCTCTTGCCTCCTGGGCTTCTCCACCAAGTAGATGTCTTTGTCAGGTGTCAGAAAGTAAGGTTTGACTTAAAAGATAGATCAAAATGGTATGGTTCACACAGGAAAGTTTAATTATCGGGACTCTCTGTCCCCAAGAATTCAGCGTCTTCCCCATGTAATGGGAGGTGAGCTTGTATAAATAATAAGACTTCCGTATGGATATGGCTTTCTCAGCCCTGATTCTTATAATAGGTCTGTAAGGTAGGAAGAGAAACATGGTATGGCAGGTTTAGCAATCATTATCTAGCATCCAAAGGGGAAAACTGGCCAGTTGCCTGGGAAAACCAAGGGAGTCAAGACCTGGATAAAAACCAGCTTAAGCCTAAGAATATAGTCTCACCACACATCTGGTGCATGGACTTTTCTCCATTTCCTTCCTGAGCTCTCAGTTGGGCTATATGGGAATAGAACAAACCAGTCTGGTAAAGAAAAAAGTTATAATGGAGACTAGGAAGAGGATGATAATAAAAATGAACCTTGGCTACTGATAAGACAAAAAGGGAGGCTAGAATCCAAAGAGAAGAGGAGTGAATTACAGTATAGTCATCTTAAGGCTTAGTGAAGAAGGGTGGCAACTCAAGAAGAAGTAGAAGTGCCCCTTACCAGGGGATACTGCTAGGCACAATACTTCAGGCACAAATATTTCTGGGAAATTACATAGATTGGAAGAGACAAGTATATGGACCTGAAAGAAGATAGGCTTGACTTAGACTCAGGAAGTTGTTGGTGGTGAGTCATTTCAGTCATGTCCAACTCTTTGCGATCCCATTTGGGATTTTTTTTGACAAATACACTGGAGTGGTTTGTCATTTCCTTCTCCAGTTCATTTTTCAAAGGAAGATACTGAGGCAAGCAGAGTTAAGTGACTTGCCTAGAGTCACATAACTAGTTTGCCATTTCTTTCTCCAGCTTATTTTGCAGATGAAGAAACTGAGTAAAAGTTAAGCGACTTGTCTAGGGTTATGTACTTAGTAAGTGTCTGGGGGCAGATTTGAACTCAGGAAGATGAATATTTCTGACTCTAGGTCCACCACTCTAACCACTGCACCATCTATGCTCAAAGGAAGACCTAAGCAAAAACATGAACTGTTTTCCTGTCTTGGAGGACAACTCAATATCCACTATGCCACAATGGCCTGGCTTTTTTTTTTTTAAACCCTTAACTGGTGTGTATTGGCTCATGGGTGGAAGAGTGGTAAGTATGGGCAATGGGGGTCAAGTGACTTGCCCAGGGTTACAAAGCTGGGAAGTGTCTGAGACCAGATTCGAACCTAGGACCTCCCATCTCTAGGTCTGGCTCTCAATCCACTGAGCTATCCAGCTGCCCCCCTGGCCTGGCTTTTTAAAATTGATTAATTCAATCTTTCCTTAGTTAACAGAGCTAGACTTCACAACCAAGGTCCTGGATGCCAACTCTTTCCCCTCCCCAAATCCTTCCCCTCTTTGAAGGTCCAGCTTGAGTACCCACCTCATCCAAAAAGCTTTCCCTATCCCTGAGTGATTTCCTCCAAAGTCCTACAATCACTATATGGACCTCACAAATTAGTGCCCATTTAAAACAAACAACCTTGAGAGGCTTAAGAATTCTGATCAATGCAATAACCAACCATGGATTTGGGAGGACTGATATTGATGGAGAAGAATGCTAACTCTCCTTCTGACACATAGGTGATACTCAGGGTACACAATGAGATGCACATTTTGGTGTGAGAAAATTAAAGCGATGCTGTAGAAAGTCTCTAACTAGAAATTAGGAAGACAAGTTCAAATATGGTCTCAGATACTTACTGCATAACCCTGGGCAAGTTGTTGAATTGCTTTCTGCCTCAGTTTCCCCTCTTGTAAAATGAGGATGTTTATAACACTTAAACCTCAGCATTTTTGTGAAGATAAAATGAGAACATATTAGTAAAGCTCTTGGAAAACCTTAAAATGATACAGAAATGCTAACTAGCTAAGTAGCTGCTAGTTGTAGTCATAGTCCTAGTAGTAGTAGTAGTAGTAGTAGTAGTAGTAGAAGTAGAAGTAGTAGTAGTAGTAGTAGAAGTAGTAGAAGTAGTAGTAGTAGTAGTAGTAGTAGTAGTAGTAGTAGAAGTAGTAGTAGTAGTAGTAATAGAAGTAGTAGAAGTAGTAGTAGTAGTAGTAGAAGTAGTAGAAGTAGAAGTAGTAGTAGTAGTAGTAGTAGTAGTAGTAGAAGTAGTAGAAGTAGTAGTAGTGGTAGTAGTAGTAGTAGTAGTAGTAGAAGTAGTAGAAGTAGTAAGTAGTAGTAGTAGTAGTAGTAGTAGTAGTAGAAGTAGAAGTAGTAGTAGTAGTAGTAGAAGTAGTAGAAGTAGTAGAAGTAGTAGTAGTAGTAGTAGTAGAAGTAGTAGAAGTAGTAGTAGTAGTAGTAGAAGTAGTAGAAGTAGTAGTAGTAGTAGTAGTAGTAGTAGTAGTAGTAGTAGTAGTAGTAGTAGTAATAGTAGTAGAAGTAGTAGTAGAGGTAGTATTTTGGACATAATAAATATGGGAATTTGTTTTGCTTTATTATGTATACTTGTCATGAAGTTTTTGTTGTTGTTGTTTTAATGGTAGGAGCCCAGGAAAGGTTAGAAAATCACCTTTTAGGTGCTAGGTAGGTGGTTTGGCTAGTCTGAGAGCCATGAGTTCCTGGGTTTAAATCTGGGCTCAGACGCTTCCCAGCTCTGTGAGTCTGGGCAAGTCATTTTGCCCCCAATGCCTGCACCTTACAGCTCTTCTGCCTTAGAATCAATATAAAGTATTTTTTCTTAGATGGAGTATAAGAGGTTGTTGTTTTTTTTTAAAGATCAATCTTTGTTCATTAAAAAAAAAGTTGAATTTAGAAATAAAATAAGCTTGCACTCCATTCCCAATCTTGCAATATTGTTTTCTTTCCTCAAGCAAGCTTTCCCACTTGGGATCTCTCATAGCTACTGGTCTGGATTATTCTGTGGCATCTAGAGATTCTAATGTCTTGTGGCTAGGGTCAGCCTCTACTGAAGTCTTCCCGTGACAGCTCATCGTCATGCCTGTGGAGGCAGAGCTCCATTCTCAACTGCTTTATCACCAGCATGAAAGCTCTGCCTGGTCTTTCCAAGCTGAAAACACCAGCGCTGAGCCATGTGTCTGTGGCATGAGAGCTACCTTTGCCAGGTTTATGAATGTTCACAGGCAACAGGTTGTCTGGCAGAGGATAAATTATTTTGACCACGATGATGCATGAAATAGCCCATTAAGACTTAGACTGTCATACTCAGTAGAAATACCCGTGCTGTGGAAATTATATATTTTTCAAAGTATTAAATAAGAAAGATGGACACAACTCATCCTTTCACTAGAAGCTCCTTGGGTGAAAAGGAAAATATCCCTTTTCATCTTTTTTCCCCCTTTTCCCAGGTCATTTTTTGCTCCTTTCCAACACTAAATAGATGTTTATATATTTAGACTAAATTTTATCTGGGCTGATCTAGGATACCTGGTTTGATTGCTGACTTCTTCCGGGATGGCCCTCTATCTCACGCTTCTGTACCCACCGAGGTGACAAGGACTTGACTGAGCCTACAACAGACACTGGAAGAATGGAGGAAAGGAAAGAAAACTGCCCAGATTTTCCCAGTTTCCTTCTCTTTCACTAGCTCATGATATGATAACTCCCATTTCTACAGTACTTTATAATTCATAAAGCTTTTTCCTAGCACCTCCTTGAGTTAGACAGTGAGAGTATTAGGACGACCCATTAGAGGGATGAGGAAAAAGGTTCAATGACCCGAACATACACAGTCGCACACCCAAGAAGTGACAAAGTCTAGATTTGAATCCAGGCCATCCGACGTCAAGGCAGAAGCTCTTCCCCCTAACTATGCTGCCTCCATCTGGTTTCCCATCTGGTGAAGCTCTCTAGTTCAGCATTCCTAGAGCCTCCTTCCTCTGGCAGGTGTCTGTCGCTGCTGCAAAGTGCTGGCTACCGACCCACGAGAGCATGTTCGCTGCGTTCTCCCTTCTAGCCACGGCGGAGCTTAAATTAGTAACTCTGTGGGCTCCTTCCAAGGCATATCAGAGAGCAGCTGTGCAGGGACCTGTCACCTTCTTGTCAGGGAAAGTTTTCTGTCCAAAGAACTTTCGTCATCCCTCGTGTCTCCGGTAGCTGGATGTCACTTGAAGAGACAGCTGAAGTCACTTGCAATGACTGGTCTCCCATCCAGGCTCACTGCCCTTGTCACCGAAAGCCTCAGCCCGCAGCGAGAACTGTCACTGATCATGTTGGGATACGGCCGCTGAGGCACGAGATTAGAAGGGAGCGCGCGCCGCGAGTGGCTGTGAGGGAGACCGTGCCAGCGACGCGGGGGGGAGGGGGGGCTCGACCGGGCTCCTTTCTCCCCAAACCGAATTTATATTTCTCGTCAAGCACAGCACGCAGGCACACACACACACACACACACACACACTCTCACACACGCACACACACAGACTCAGAGACACACACACACACTCACACTCACTCACACACACACAGTCACACACGCTCACATACACACACACACAGACTCAGGGACACAGCCGTGGGGGCAAAGAGACACACCGTTACCCACCCACCCAGGCATCCAGACACATGCTTCCTAGTACACGGAGTATTATGTGGCACCCAAATGGACACACTCACAACCCAGAGCATACACAGAGACCCACACGCATGAACATAGGTGGTTATAAATGCACCAAGAGACACAGCCAAGCGCAGGAGACGTGCAACAAAGACACAAGCATAAGCAGACATACATACGTATGTATGTATGCAATTTACCATCTGTAATTATTGTATTTTACTTATAATAAATAATTTATTTGTAATTAATATATAATTCATATATGTACTATATAATATTTATTTTAATAGACACGTAGTATTATCTATATGAATTATGTGTAAACATATATAACTGGTATATATGTTTACACACATTTTATGTTTATATGTGTTTATACAATACAATGTGTGAACATGTTCATCCATGTGTTGTGTTTATATGTGTTTATACACATGCCATATCATTATATATGTTGATATAGGTTCACACATATACAATAGATGTACATGTGTATATGCATGTTTATAATTACATATGCTTACACACACACTATTATACATTTATAGGTTTATACACATCTACAATATGTGTATATGTTTATGTCTATGTTCATAATTGCATGTGTTTACAACACAATGTTATTATATCTGTTTACATATGTTTACACACATGTACAATATATGTGTATGCTTGTATGTTTGTATATGTTTATAATTGAATGTGCTTACACACTTCTACACAATACTATTACATATGTTTATATATTAACACACATATACAATATATGTGTACATGTATGTAATATATTTATAATAGGGATGTATGTGATACATTTATAACATGGACATTATATATAACATGGATATACATAAATGCACGCATGATATACACACGTGCATACACAAGATGTGTGTTTATATGCGTGTGTAATGCATGTATACACACATGTGTATAGAGCACATAAGCAGACACAAATATGTACACACAACCCAGCATATGCACAGGAATGGACATTAAACTGTACAACACATAAACATGCGCAGGTTTCCAGATAAAAGAGAAGATGTGAAAAAAGACATATATGACACTGACAAAGAAACATATATGATTAATGTTCCTGTTCTCTCTCTCTCTCTCTCTCTCTCTCTCTCTCTCTCTCCACACACACACACACACACACACACACACACACACACACACACACATTTTGAGATCTTTCTGGCCTTTTTCTCATCATACAAGGCATATGTTGGTGGACTGATACCAAAGAGAAACTAACAAAAAAGACTGAAGATTGGGTTCCCCAAAGGTACACTCAGTAATGCACAAACAGGCATTTGTGATTATTCTCACACACTCTCACACACACACACACACACACACACACACACACACACAGTCCTCTCCATCCTTCTTCAGATGACAAATATTTTTCTGATAACTCTGCTCTAGAAAGATCTGAGCTTTGATGAGGGTCAATGGGCAATTTTTTTGTTTGTTTTGTGTTTTTTAATCAAGATCTGTTAAAACAGACAACTCTGGTTTCCCAGCACTCTAGAAATCACGGTTACCCAAGAGGGCAGCCCCCAGGAAAGCGTCTTGCCAATGGTAAAGCTGTATTGTCAGAAAACTAATGTTGGTTCAAAAAGAAAATCAAGTTTGGAAGGAGCCACGAAACGGAGCCTGTTGCCATCCGATCACCTCTCCCATCTTTTGCTACAATTTTCTTTGCTCTGGGACACTTACAGTGGCTACTGTCAAACCTGCAGGGCAAGAAAAATGGCCCAATTACGAATTAATATACATTGGCTGCAACTGAATGCTGCGCTTCAGCTTGTGCAGATTTATTGTGGGTTTCTATTATTGGTATTAATAAATGTATTTATAATAAAAAGATGGATTGTACCCTTAATAGTCAGAATTTATGACCATCATCTTTGTGATTGGGTTCCACAGAGCCATAGAATTAATGTATAGGATACAAAGAGATATAAGTTCATGTCAGAGGCTGGGAGGTGGAGGGGATGTATCACCAGATCTTTGATTTAATTTTTGTGAATTTTTTTTCATGGGGAAGCTGGAAATCTAGGGTGCTCTTGCAGTTGGGTGTGAGACAATTATGAGAAAAAAAAGGCACCGGACTGACTACCAGTCTGAGAAGTGATTAGGAACCAAAATAGAGCAGGAATCAAAAGACCTGAGCTCACATCCCAGCTTCCCAGCTTTCAGGGTATTTAACTCCCTGAATGCCCTTAAGCAAGTGCCTTTAATATCCCTTTGCCTCAACTTTCTCCTTTGTAAAATGGGGAGAGAGGTGTGTTTGTGTTAGCTGTTATGATTGCAAGTGGAAATTATCCATGGGAAAGAGAAGTGACAAAGGATAGAGAGATCTTCCATCACCTGGACTGTCTCCTTTCTCCCCTTCCTCCTTACTTTTCAACTCCCCCATTAGAATGGAGGCTCCTTGAGGGAAGGGCCTTTCTTTCTTTTGCTTGTATCTGTATTTTTGGTATTCAACACAGTACTTGGTATATAGTAGGTGCTTAATAAATGCTTGGTGACTAACTGTCATCACACCTGAGGGCATAGACCCTTACGAAAAGTGACACCAATTCTAATATTCCTGAGCTGGAATCCTTTTGAATTATGCTTAGAAAACTCCTCTCAGAGGTTGGGAAGACTAGAGTTCAAATCCAGCCTCAGACATCTACTAGCTTTGTAACCCTTGGAAAGCCACTTCATTGTTGTCTGCTTCAGTTTCTTCATCTATAAAATTGGGATGAATAAAAGCACCTGCCTCCCAGGGTTGTTACAAAGAAAAAATGTATTAATATCTATAAAAGGCTTTAAAAATCTTAAATTAGCCATATACGGTTCTATGAAATAATGCTCTAAATGTTTACTTATTAGAGAAACGTAAATCAAAACAATTCAGAGATAACGTCTCACACCTACAAGATTGACTTAAAATGATAAAAGGGCAAAATAACAAATGTTGAAAGGGACATGGAAGAATGTGGAAATAAGACATTTTTGGTGGAACTGTGAACTGATCCTACCATTTAGAACAATCTGGAATTATGCCCAGAGAGTTATAAAACTATGTTTACCCTTAAACCCAGCAATAACCACTGTTGGGTTTATTTCCCAAAGAGATCAGGGGAAAAGAAAAAGAATCCATATGTTCTAAAATATTTATAGCAGCTCTTTTTGAGGTGGCAAAGAACTGGAAATCGAGGGGATGTCTTTCAATTGAAGAATGGCTAAACAAATTATGGCACTGTAAGAAATAATGAGGGGTAGCTAGCTGACTAGTAGATGGAGAGACAGAATTGGAAATGGGAGGTCCTAGATTCACATCTGACCTCAGGCACTTCCTAGCTGTGTAACCATGGGCAAGTCACTCAACCCCGGTTACCAAGCCCTTATGACTCTTCTGTCTTGAAACTAATATTTAATATCAACAATAAAACAAAAGGTAAGATTTTAAAATAAAATAAAAAATAAAGAGCAGGTTGATTTAAAATAAAACAAACATGGAGAGATCTACATGAAAATATGAAAAACAAACTGAGTAGAACCAAGAAAACATTATATACAGCTATGGAATTACTATTTGAAGAATAATTTGTGAATATCCACCTTTGAAGAAAAAATTGAGAACTAGAAATACAAAAAGACACAATTTACACACACACACATTTGTCAAATGAAGCCTTCTCCCAGGGCAGAGAGGGGAAGGAGATATCTGGGAATTTTAATATAACCAATAAACAAGTATATTAATTTAAAAAAGAAAATATTAAAATACTATATAAGTGCTTATTATTATCATTATGGCTGATCTTCTCAGTTAAGGCTATCTCATATAATTCTCACAGAAGAAATAGAATAGATGCACAACTAGTTCAGCAAGAGAGTAAATAAAAGCTATTGAAATAAGAAATCAATAGTGCTGGGAGGGGCTAAGTAAGACTTCGTTATAAAATGCAGAGTAAGTTAGAAAAATACCTGATTCTGGTTTTAAGATGCTATTTAAATTACATTGCAATTGGCAAGAATTTAGGGTTCCTAAGAAAAGTATTGTTCTACCAAAGCATGTCTAATACTTTAAAGGCTCATGGCATAAGATCTACTTCAGTCTATACCATTCACCATGTTTGACTATATAAAGATTTAGAATTTTACAAATTAAATCGATACATTAGAGCTGAAAACTGTTTCACAAGCAAAGAAAGCATCTGCCTTTTGGTCCTTGTGAACAATCTATCTACCACCACCTAGAAATGACATATTGAAACTGTTGCATGGGTTGAAAGATAGATAAACCTTTTTGAAGACTTAATCTATGGCTCCCATGTTATAAGATGATGGTGAAATTGAATGGTTTCCTCTAGCTTAGCCCTTACTACTTCTCTGGAATAAGATTACATTCCTCTTAGCTCGAGCCAGCTATCTGTCTCTGGATTGTTTCTTTATGGGATGAGTCCATCAGCATATGCCACACATGATGAAAGCCCTGTCTAAGATAATCTTCATTAAAAACATGGCACACATTTGTTCCCTGACATGGAAGGATGTTGTCTAAAGTACTGGATATACTAGATGGTGAATGGGAATTTTCTTCTTCTGTCTCAGTGCCCTGATAACAAGATGGAACAACACCTGTACCAGGAATACTTTTTGTCATAAATCAATAAAAAAATAGGTTGGGGATTTGCAAAGGCTCTTCTATCCCTACCACCCAACCCAAGATACATTGGGGAAAAAAAAGAAAACTAAAAACTTTGAACTGTCTTTAAAATGTATCTATAACAATGAATTCAACAATTAGAAAAAAGTCACCGTGCATAATCACTTGACCTTTGTCACCACAAGATGAGTTTTTAAAATTCTGCCTTAGCTAGAGCCAGGACAATAATATCCATGATGACTACAATGCTATGCATGCAAATAACATTAAGAGACCGATAAACTCAGATTACATGCCAATATTGGTTCCAGAAAACAGAAGATAAATCAAGCATTCAACAATTATTTCTTTAGTACCTTCTATGTGCTAAGCACAGTGAGCTCTAAGAAACCAATGAAACACATTTCCCTCCTCCCAACAGAGAAGTGTGGCTGACTGTAGTTGCAGAATATTCTATACACTGCTATATGGGATCAACTTGTCAATTGATTTTGGCTCACTGTTTTTCTTTGTTACAAAAGAAGATTTTGTATATAGAGAAAGGCATATTAGGAAGACTGCTACATAATGGCATTAAAAACAAAAGACTTCAATAAAACTTTTAAGCATACAAATTTGGAAAAAATAAAACTGTGTCTTAAAAATACTTTAATAATAATAGGTGGTACAGTGGATAGAGTGCTGGATGTGGAGTCAGGAAGACCCATCTCTCCGAGCTCAAATCTGGGCTCAGATACTAACTGTGTGACCCTAGTCAAGTCCCTTAACTCCGTTTGCCTCAGTTCCTCATCTGTAAAATGAACGGAGAAGGAAATAGTAAACTACTCCAGTATCTTTGCCAAGAAAACCCCAAATGGGATCAACAAAGAGTTGAAATGACTGAACAATGACAATAAACTATATACACATATATATTGCATTTTAAGGGTTTTAAAGTGATATATATATACATATAATATAATAAAATCCCTCAGTATAAATATTTCAAAATGGAGATCTTTATATTGCTACAGAGCTGAATAGATATTGATATTTATATTGTGAGGATCAGATGAGAATCAGCATGGATGTAGAATCTAATAATAGATATAAATTTATAGCTATATGACAGATGGATAGATAGTAGATGATACAAAGAGATAATCTTATCTAATCCTCCTAATAGCCCTATGAAGTTGATACTATTATCGTCCCCATTTTACTAGATGAGAAAAGATAAGCTAGAAAGGTGGTGACTTCCTGGGGTTACTAGGATAATTAGTAACTGGGGTAACCAGGGTTATTTAGTCACACAGCTAGTAAGTGTATGAGTTAAGATTCAAGCCCAGGTCTTCTTGACTCCAAAGCCCTTACTTTATCCCCTATGTTACATTCCCTCTTTTTCTGTAAAACTGACCACAGGATCCGATAGCTACATTTTATGCATTTATATTTTTACCCACATTTCTAGGGTCCAGCATAGTATATGGCACAAAGAAGACTATTTTTGGTGGAAGGGAAGTGTAGGTGGGCAATGCAAAACTTCAATGAAAGAAAAGTACAATTAAATTACTCAAAAGTTTTGTTTTTTTTTTGTTTGTTTAGTTTTGTTTTTTAACCTTTAAATTCTTTGTATTGGCTCCTAGGTGGAAGAGTGGTAAGGGTGGGCAATGGGGGTCAAGTGACTTGCCCAGGGTCACACAGCTGGGAAGTGTCTGAGACTGGATTTGAACCTAGGACCTCCCATCTCTAGGTCTGACTCTCAATCCATTGAGCTACCCAGCTGTCCCCTACTCCAAAGTTTTAAAGAAGCTCAATAGAATTTAGACACTTCCCCTTAAACCCCAGAAGGCAAAGCACAGGGTGAATTCTTTCAAGATGTTGGGGTCAGGCCATGTTTACCCATTTTCCATGGCTTCCTAGCAAAGTCCAAAATCTGTTGATCTGAAGGAATGCCTTCCTTGTTTACCCTTTACACTCTCAATGGCATCCATGGGCTCCATTTCAAGGGTAATGGCTTTGCCACTCAAGGTCTTCCAAAGACCTGCACTGTCAAGCTTTGGCCATGGCAACACACACATTGACCAACAACTCCTGTCCTCAAAGAATCTCATGCAGAAGGTATTTAGTAAAATTTTAAAAATAGAATTTGCCCCCAATATTCCAATTTCCTCTCCAAAATGGAATTCTTTTTATATCTTTCAAATGTTCCAAATTTTATGTATCTAAAATGGAAGGAAAATATCTAGACCAATAAAATTTACCCAGTACAAGAAGTATTCACTGATAAGGGCATCACTAGTTTAAAATTTGTTTCCTTTTAGATCTGGTAAATTACAGTTTACCTCCCATATATGAAGAAAAAAAAGTTTGTCAAGCCTTCACTAAGTATTTATTTCCAGTCACTTTAGGAGTCATGAAACGTATATTAAGTGCCTACCTTGTGTTGGTCGTTGGGAAAAATATGATAAACAAGACATATATTCTGCCATCACGCTTACTTTTGACCAGTCTACTAGGAGATGAGATACGAATTGATATTAAATGTAGTGCCTTGAAATGAACCTTTGATTTGAAAGCAGAGGACCTGAATTCAAATTCTAACTCTGCCATTAACTACTGAGGGTTTTTAAATGTTGTGGCAGGGGAAACTGCATTCCCCCAGAATGCCCGAGGGGGTCCCTCCTTCCTACTTCCTGGTGTGGGATTGGTCTTGAACGGACCAATTCCGTGCTGGGGGATGGGCCACGCCCCCTACTTCCTGGTGTGGGATTGGTCTTGAATTGGACCAATTCTGTGCTAGGGAGGGGCCACGCCCCCAACTTCTGGGCACAGGATTGGTCTATATAAGGACCAATCCTGCACCTAGAAGGGAAGATTCAAAGTCTGAGAGAGGCCAGTCAGTTTCAGGCTGCTGGTGCTCTGGTTTTCTTTCAATTAAAGTTTTTTTCTATTTAAATAAGAAAAAAGCTTTTATTTTCCTCATTTCACAACCTGTGTGAATCTGGGCAAGTCAAATAGCCAGATTTGATAAAATGACACTTCAGGTTCCTTCCAGATGTAAACTCTATAATCCTAAAATCATACAGGAGACATCATGAGCTATATATTTCTAGAGGTAGAAGGAACCTCAGAGAACAAGTCTAGTCTAACAGCTTCGTTCAAGAAATGAAAAAGCTGAGGCACAGGGAGATTAAATTATTTGCCCGTATCCTCATAGCTGTTAAGTAAGCATCAGAGGTGGGAGCCCAATCTGTGTGTTTTTCCCCCTCTGAACAGGAGGGAGAGCTCACTTTGAGGTATGAGTGGATTAGGAAAAATTGGATGGAAGGGATTGCATCTGAGCTAGACTTAGGAGGTGGATGGATTTTTCAAGAACATGCAAGGGAGGGCGGCAGCAGGTGGCTCGATGGATTGAAAGCCAGGTCCAGAGACAGGAGGACCTGGGCTGAGATTTGATCTCAGACGTTTCCTAGTTGTGTATCCTTGGGCAAGTCACTTAACTCCCATTGCCTATCCCTGTAAGAATAAAGAGAGCCTTTGCCAAAACTGTTATAACATCCCTTATTGCTCTTCTCTGCCTTGGAACCAATATACAGTATTGATTCTAAGATAGAAAGTAAGGGTTTAAATTTAAAAAATAATACAATGAGGCAGCCAGGTGGTACAGTGGATTGAGTGCCAAGCCTGGAGTCAAGAGCTCATGAGATCCTGGGTTTAAATCTGTCCTCCCTACAACACTTCCTAACCATGTCATCCTGAGCAGGTCATTTAACCCCTTTTGTCTATCCCTTGCCACTCTTATCTTAGAACTGACACTAAGACAGAAGAGAAGGGTTTTAAAAAAAGACATATTCAAGGGGTTCGAGGGGAAAATGACTCATGAAGACTTTATGCTTGGGAATCAAGGTCTGTATTCCAATTTTACTTCTGCCAAAAATTCCTAGATGACCTTTGGAAAAAAAATCTCTTTCATCTCCATGTCTCAGAATCTCTCCATATACCTCTCCAACTCATCTATAAAATCATTTCTATTTAATATCTCACCCTATTGGATCCACCTGTTCCTCTGGACATTTCAGGTTTAGAAATCTGAATTACACAAATAATCTATTCAAGGCTCTGTTTTATTTGTCTGTAAGCCCAGCCAAAGAACACTTCCCTGATGAAAGATGAATGGCAAAGAGGCTTAATGAACGTGACCCCCTAAAAGGGGAAATATCCTTTCCCAATGCAGACTCTAAGATGGCAAAAAGGGAAAAACCTGCTGCTTCCTATAAGGATTTCATCCCACCAGTTCCACAGAATGGGCTAACAAATATTTGAGTGTGATAAAGATATGACTTTCGATGCTGAGAGAATTAGGTCCTTGGAGACAAGTGGATGGAGGTGGAGGCAGGTGCCCTTTCCAAAGGAAGCAGGACTCAGCTATTTCAAGGCGAACATTGACTCTCCCTTTTTTCCACATAATGACTTTAACCTGGTGAATACCTTTCCCCTGCCAAAAATCTGTCCATCCTAAGTATGTTTTCAATTGGAAAATGGAAGAGTATCACTGCTGGCAGGAACGCAGCAAGGTAGATCTTTATTACAGCCGGGCCGTTCGCACCAATATCTGGGCCTGTCAGTATTCCCATTACAAACACAATGAGAGTACCAGAAGTCAGACTTGAAACCAGAATGCAAAAATATTAGACCCAGAGCTATTTCTGCCCTCCTTGAATTGGAAGAGGATGGTGAGAATTTGTTCTTTTTAACTAAAAAGGAAAGTAGGAATATGGACATACCTTATCTTTGCCTATTACCGCAAAAATGGAACATTTGGTTTGTTTAAGGCTGTCAATAAACATTTATTAAGTGCCTACTAATCACCAGGCTTTAGGACTAAATTCTAGGGTTGCAAAGAAAGGTCAAGAACAATCCCTGGGCCCAAGGAGGAACTCACAATTCAATATGGGAGACAAGATGCAAGAGTTATGTACAAAGAAATTATATTCAAGATAAGTAAAATCTAAGTATGAAATAAGGAATGAGGATGAGTAGGAAATAATCAGCAGAGGGAAAGCACTCAAATTAAGAGGGATTGGGAAAGGCCTCCTAAAACAAAATGAGATTTTAGCTGGTACTAGAAAAAAAATCAAAGAAGTCAAGAGGCTTAGATGAGGAGGAAGAGCATCCCAGGGATGGGGAAATAGTGAATATAATTGTCCCCATTCTCCTTCTGAAGGAAGACTTGACATAGAGGCTAGTAAGCTCCCTACCCAAACTATCTTGTATTCAGGATAGATCTAGAGTTATATCTATCTGTTTGTTATATCTATCTACACATGTATATATGTATATATGTATCTACACATGTATATATATATTTAAATATTTGTTCTATTGCATAAAGATATAATATATAAAATGTATAAATACATATAAATATAAATAAATATTTTCTATATAATTATATGTAAACATAGGTCCCTAGATCTAGATTGTGAAGTAAACTTTGAGACCATCTAGTCGGATCCCCTTATTTTACAGATGAGGAGACTGTGGTCCAGAGTGGTTTAGCAATTTTTCCAAGGTCATACAGATAGCAAGTGATGGTGATATCTTTTGAAATAGAACCTCCAGGGTTAGTGCAATATGGCTCCTGTCCCATTATAATGCAATCTCCTTGAGGACAGGGACTATTTTTTTCATTTTTGTCTTGGTACACTTAATATACTTTAACCTGATAACTTTTAACCTTTCCCCTGCCAAAAAATCTATCCATCCTAAGTATGTTTTCAATTGGAAAATGGAAGATTATCAAGGCTGGCAGGGATGCAGCATTTTATATTTATTGTCTGTTTATTGCCATTCCCCATCCCTGACACACCTATAGTCCTAAGCAGAATGTAAACTCCTCAGGGACAGCTGGGTGGTTCAATGAATTGAGAGCCAGACATAGAGATGGGGGGGGGTGTCCTGGGTTCAAATTGTATAGTTGGAAAATCTTGAATCCCTAAAACTACATTAACCAAACTTCCTTTCTATATTACACAGAATACTTTTTCCTTTGTCCACATTTGCATCCTCACATTTGTATATAGTTTGCTGTAACTCCTCCCTCTCCCTCTTTTGTTCTTGCAAGAGGGCTGAATAGCTAGGTCTCTTACTTTATTATCAATAAACTTTTTAAATATAATACTTAGAATATTAGATATTAATTTTAAAATATACAAAATATGAACTCAGGCCATTCTTGGCTGTGTGACCCTGGGCAAGTCACTTAACTCCCATTGCCTAGCCCTTACCACTTTTATGCCCTAGAAACAATATACAGTATTGATTCTAAGATGGAAAGGTAAGGGTTAAAAAAATGTAAAAGCTCCTCCAGTATAAGGATTTTTTTCTTTTTTTCTTTTTTCTGTGTATTCTAAGGAGTTAGCACACAGTGTTTGGCACAGAGTAGGCACTGATAAATTAGTAGGCACCTAGTATATGATTATGGAATGACTGAATGAATTCCCACAGAGCTCATAGCCAAACTATGGAAGGGACTAAGCCCCTAGTAGGGTGTGATGGAAAGAACATTATTAATTTGGGTCTGAAGACTTATATTCTATGTCTTGTTCTACTATTTATCAATTGTGTGACATGGAGTGACTCCCTCCCAGCCCTCCGAGCCCTGCCCCAGTAATTTCCTCAAGTCAAGTCTTGTCCTAGATGGCAATATTATTCTGAATACTTGAGGGGTTCATGTTTGTGAACTGACAAACTGTCTTCCTGTAGAAGCCCCCAGAGAAGTCCCCTGATTCTAGGACACATAACTATTTAATTCCAAAGCTGCTTTGGGAGAAAACAACATCCCAGGACCCCCTCCCAGACTCTACTCCACTTGCCAATCACATCCCTGTCCATTTCAGACATGGACCTGTCCATCCATTCTCAGTCTACTCTCAGACTTTCCATGGCATCTTAGAAAGGGTCTAATGGGATAGAACAGGCTCTGGGGCTCCAACCCTGCTGCCTGGAGTATACCCAAATGGCCAAGAGTTGACTGGACCTCTCCTAACCCAACGATCTGGGGGATAAGTTAATTCTAGAAGGGAAGATAAAACTTTCCTCCAAAACATAATTCCAGCTCAATATCAACTGCAGTTTGTTGATCCAATAGTCTCATGCCTTGTTCTGTCTTCTAGCCCCAAGTCCAGTGAAATGGTACTGCCATCACTCAACATACATTGACAACTGTGCCAAGAAGGAATAATGCTATTGAAGAATAAATTCTATATATGATTAAATGTTTAATAGCTAAAAAATAAGAATGTATATTTAAAAAAAACAGGAGTTCTAAGGACCAGAAATTTATAGGGTTTAGAACTAAAAGAATATATAATGACATAGTTGGAAAGGAACCAGGTATCATCTAGTTCAAATCCTATATTTTACAGAAGTGGAAATTGAGTCTCAGAGAGAAATGACATAGTCCAGATCACACAGCTAGTAAATAATAAAGCTGGATTTGGATCCTATTGTGCTATACTAGGCCATATTTTTTTTCCATGAAATACAGTTTAATACTTTGATATCCCTCATGGAATTTACCCCTTATTGGAAAGAGCTAAGGTTGTCTTTTATTACTTAAAGTATGTGGGAGGAAAAAAAAACTATTTCACTATTATTTTTAACAAAACTATTTTAAAAGTTCATATTGAATTTTATTTGGGACCCAACATTATTTTAATCCCTTTAGGTTCCCAGACATGTAACAAAAACTATGGATTTGGCGTCACTGGATTTAGGTTAGAGCTATTTATCAATTATGGGTACTTTAAAAAGCCATTTCCCTAATGCTCATTTTATACATCTGTAAAATGGGTGTGAGTAGCAGGAGAGGACGTATTTGGAATATATGATTATATGCTTCTTCCTACCTCTTAAAGTATATGACCTCACAGTGTTGCCTGTTATTTTTGGTGGCAAGGTGCTTTTTTGCTCAATACTATTGTCATTATTAGTGGCATTGAAAATGCTCACCCATTTTTGAATGAGGCTTAATCTTATTCCTTCTCTAGGCTAGGTTTATGATTCTAGGGTGAAGTAACAGAACAAAGTGGACTTTTAACATCAAACAATTAGCAACTTGCCCTCTCACTCATTTTCCATGAAGATGGAACCTTTAAAGAGCATAAGGAACAAAAGGGCCCCTTGCCATCTCTGGAGTACACATAGAAACTTGGACCCAGAGAAGAAACTAGATATTGCAATGGGGACCCTTCTTCCCTAAGACTTATGTGAGGTGATGCCAGGAATGGTGCTTCCCAATTCTCCTCAGTTTCTCCATCTAGATAGATAACTAGATAACTTCTAAGATACCATCTGTGTTCAGAGCCTATGATCTGAATTATTTCAGTTTTCTATGAGTATATTAAATCACCAGCTCAGAAAAGTCATTGAATTCGGTTATTCACGATTCTGAAGTTCATATATTTACTCCCGTTAAATGAGATTAAAGTGTCAAAACAAAGAAGACAGTTTTCTTTTCGGATAAAACCTTCAGGCCCAGAAGCTACATCAAAACTTCCTCAAAAGCAAAAGGTTCAAGAAATGAAACTTCATTCTCAATATGTGGCAAAGAGTAGAATTAAGGCATATGAGTAGTCAATAAATATTTATTAAGCACCTACTATGTGCCAGGTACTATGGTAGGCACTAGAGATAAAAAGCCCAAATGAAACATTCTCTCCCCTTAAGAGGCAATTATTCTATTGAGGGGATTAAGTCAGCCTTTATTAAACACTAACTTCATGCCAGGGATGTAAGGTATTTGGTCGTTTTCTGCCTTGACTTGGGCCAAGTTCTTCTCATCCCTTTGGCATCCCTGACTGTTTGGATGCAGCCTTTCTTTGACCTGGCTTTGACATTCCCTACAATGATTTATTGTGACTCCCTTTGCTCAGCATTCTCAACATCCACTCCTTGTGTTCTTAACATCTGTTCCTGGTACCTCCCTTGGCTTGGTGATCCCAACACCTGTTCTTGGTGTTCTCAACATCCTTTCCTAGTAGTACTCAGCACTTGGATTATAACACAGACCGAGTTCACTCCCCTCCAGGACTGGCTTATCAGGTCCCCAGACTTTGACTATTTTCCCTGTCTGGGCTATTGGGATAGCCTTGATGGATTGAGGTGTTTTCTTAGACTATAGTTCATGAGCACCCACTGGTGCATTCTTTCTATTAATTAACAGTTGACCTCAATTAATCAGCCAAACCTAATTAGCCCCTAGAAATAGACATTTACTCGAGTGAAATAGTAAAAAATTAAAATAAAAAAACAGTTGGGGCAAAATATTCCTCTTAAATTGGGGGCACACACAAATATTTACAGTCTGGGAGAAGGTGGATTCAAGAATAGAGAGAATAAATAGAAAAGGAGTAATACACAGCTCCTGACTACTGGCAGTTCTTTTCTCATTTCAGGGGGTGCTGTTCCTCTTAGGCATGATGTAGATTTCTTGTGACCTCTTTAAAGAACCCCAAAGTTCTCTTTCCTCAGTGTTTCTACTTTCTCCTTGACTCCCAGGATGGAGATAGTGCTAGGAGGTCCATGGAAAGTCCAACATTATCTGACCTTGAAAAATTCACGAGAAAATCTTCTGGTCAAAGAGAAAAGGAAAGAGTTAGAGGATCTATCCCCCGTGCAAATGATTCCTTCTAAAGGGCTTATCTGGATCCGCTTACATCAGTATTCTGCTCTGCTATTCAACTCCCCTGATTCCTATTTTATTTTATGAAAACTGGTCAGTAAACATTTATTAGGCACCTACTAGAACTTGCTGACATGACTGAGTCTATTCATCAGATCTCAATACAATTGCTGTGTAATTGTTTTTTTTTAATTTTTATTGATTTAATTTTTTTATTATTTTATTTCGGAGATAACTAGGTAGTCCAGTGTAAAGACTACTGGACTTTGAATCAGGAACAGCTGAGTTCAAATACTACCTCAGACATTTACTAGCTAGATGGCCCCAGGTAAGGCACTTAACTCTGCCTGCTTGTCACTTCATCTACTAAGTGAAGATAATAATAGCACCTTCTTCAGAATGTTTTGTGAGGATCAAGGATGTGACAAATGTAAAGAGTTTTGCAAATCCTAAAGGACTATATAAATACTACCGATTAGTATCATCTAATGGCTACAAGCATTTGGTTCTTTCCAAATTGATAAGGCTATTTTGCACCTAATTTTATGCCTTTAGTTGATCTGTTGATTAGTTCAATAGAGAGACTCTCATCTAGTGCAAGTAACTCCAAATGGGGCGATTAATTGACACATGCTTACATTGGGGTCTCAGCATTTACTGATAGTAATCCCTGATCTTCTGGGGTGCCGGCTCTCTCCAATTCCTAAACCACCTCACAATAGTCACATCCTATGTTTGGAACTCAGCCTTGATTTGATTTAGTGCTAGGTCAAACAATGCCTAGATTCCCATCAGGGGATAAGAAAATAGATTATGAGAGTAGTAAGTCCAAGGAAACATCAGGAATGAGTGTCAGAAAAGCTATCATTTATCCTGGACAGCCATTCAACAAGTCTCACTATTACAAAAATACATGTATTGTCTTGTTTTACCATTTATTTTTATGGGATCTAATCATCATTTAAAAATGCTAATTAAGTAGATAATAACAGTAATATCTAGTCACATTCTATAGCAATCATGGTTAACAAATGCTTTCTATGTCATTTTATCCTCATCGAATTTCTATTATCCCTAGTTATAGATGAAAAAATTAGAACAAAAACTAAAAACTTAAAAATCAGAAAAGTAAAGGGTAAGGGGTAAAATCACACTACTCAGAAGTGGGAGAATTGGAATTGGAAATCAGGTCATGGAATATGAGAACCTGAAAGAACTTTAAGGTTTATCTCACCCAGTTTTCTCCAATTTGGGGGTTTCAGAACCTAAAAAATTCATTGAGGACTCCAAAGTAAAAATGCAAGCTATATTTATTGATACTTACTATACTACAAATTAATAATAATAATAATAATAATAATAATAATAGTAATAGTAATAATT
>NC_058131.1:81649058-81662532 GCF_016433145.1 Gracilinanus agilis
ATAAAATTAATAATAATAATAATAATAATAATAAACTAGCATTTATATAGTACTTACTATACCACCCAGTCCAGGGGTCAGCAACGTATGGCTCTCGAGCCATATCTGTCTCTTTTGAGCGCCAGATATGGCTCTTTCTGCAGGAGCCATAAAGTCCATTTTTTTTAGGTGCTGTTACAGGAGTGCGCACTGTGAGCACTGTACAGCTCTCATGAAATTACATTTTAAAAAATGTGGCGTTTATGGCTCTCACGGCCAAAAAAGTTGCCAACCCCTGACCCAGTCTGTCCAAAACTTGGCAGCCTAGAATTATTTTCCTTAGGAAAAGACCAATCTTATGATTTTCCTTTGATGGAGAGCAGCAACTTATGTTCTTTGGAGATGATGACAAAGCTGATGTGAAATCTGGTCCCAAAGGTGAGCTGTTATACCATTGTGTTAAGTACTTTCCAAATACTATCTCATTTGATTCTCATAACAACCTTGAGAGGGAAATCCCATTAGTATCCTCCTTTAACAGTTGAAGAACCTGAGGCAAACAGGTTAAGTGACTTGACCACAGTCACATAACTAGTGTTTAAAGCTGGATTTGGTTTTTCAGATGGTCTGGCACTCTAATGATAGCTGGTATTTATATAATATTTACTAATATATTTACTAGTTTTATATAATATTTACTAATATAATAATAATAGGACCAAGAACTGTGCTAATCATTTTACAATTAGAATCTCATTTGATCCTCCCAACAACCCTAGAAGGTATATGCTATTATTATCCTTTTTGTAAAGATGGGGAAACTGAGGCAAACAGATGTAAAGGAACTTGCCCAAAGTCATCCAACTAGTCAGTGTCTAAGGCCAGATTTGAACTCACATCTTCCTGGCTCCAGACTCAGCCCACTGTGTGCACCAGCAAATGTCTTAATAGTATTATGAGAAGCTTTGACTTTACGGAACCCCAGAAAGGTCCTCTCTCGGTCCCTAGAGCAACCTTTAAGAACATCTCATCTAGTCTTCTCTCACCCCTTTATCTAGTTGGTTAGCAAAGTGTAGGCTAGAGAGGGAAGGGGCTGCCTGAGGTTGGATGAGGAGCTCAAACCACAGCCTTCTGGCTCCAAGGTCGGAGGAAGAACCATAATAATAGAAACAAATGTGTTGTAAAAGTGGCTTCTCCTCATCCCACCAGATGTGCAGTGGGGTTATATTCCTAAGCAAGAATAAAAATGGCACAGGAAAGTAATGAGGCAGCTGTAGGAGGCCCTAATGCTCAGTTGAAGGGTCCTGTATTACATGCAATCAACAAATGATTTATTAAACTCTACAAGATAAATACTGATAAAGTCTTCAGACTGAGAGGCAAAGGACATATGCATAGTGTGAGGAAATCACAATGATTAATTGGCGAAGGAGACGCGCTGCAAATACGAAATGCCTCCTACATCTGGAGAGAGAATAGTAGGATTCATCTGTGGTCTGGACTCCAAAAACAGTTATCAAATGCACCCCAGATCAGACGTTCAAACAAAAACCACTTTGCGCTGTCTTAATTTTTCGTCGTGCTTTGAGACATAATTGGAGAACCGCCCACCCTGTCTAAAACTGAGCAGAAAAGGCTTATTTTCCTTAGGAAAAGACCAGTCCTGTCCTTGTCCTTTGATGGATGGCAAGTCTTTGTGTTCTTTGGAGGTGGGACGACAGAGCTGATGTGGAAATGTGGTCCCAGGGGTAAGGTATTTGGCCAACACGCAGCCTGACCTCTCCCTGGGCCACTCTCCTTCTTTCAAGGTTCAGTGGCTATGCTTAACCCAATGTTCTGCCCGACTTCATACACTCTTTCTTCCCTTTCCATGCAGGCTTTACACAGAATGGACACCTCTAGGGACCAGCAGGAAGATCCTGCTGCCTTTAAGCATTGCTCTCTCAAGTTCCTTTTTCTCTCTTTTTGTCTTTTCTTCATCATGATTAAACCTTTAAACCATGTAGAAATAGAACAGTGTTAGAAACATAGGATATTAGGGTAAAAAGATCATCTAATTCTACCTACTTATTTGTCAGATGGGGAAAATAAAGTCCAGAGATAGCAAAAAACCCAAACTGTCAATATCTAGTATTTGGCAAAGATAATTCATGACATATATGATAATATATGTCCTAATGGACCTCAGATAGACCATGGGCTCTGTATAGTAAATCTGTAGAAAGGAAGTCCCTAGAAGAGTTATAGAGGTTCAGAAGACTATGACATTGTGGTAGACTGAGAGATAGGAAGATGAAATGGGTTAGGGGTTGGAGCAGTTGAGTGTGACAAAATATTTTAGAGGAATTTAGGGAGATTAATGAGTAGGAGGCACAGTACTCAATAACTTGAGGTAACGGCAGAGAGAAGCCATTATTTGGCATCATATATAGAAAAGATTATATTTTACTCAACAAAAAAATGAAGAAAGGGATCTTTTTCAATTTAATAGTCAAGAAAGTAATAATAGTTAATAGTCAAGAAAACTTTTTTTTTTTCCCTCTTTTCGGATGGTATCAAAAAACTCTCTCATCTGCTGGGTCTCATTTCCCCCAGTATCCTACACAATCCACATCACTCACAGCATCAGTGAAGGTTAAGGTTCTGGTTGCTTCTCTAATTCTTGATTATGTATTGCTCTTCCTTGCCTATAGTTCCTTATTGTATTAGTCTTTATGCTTTCACCTATGTAGGAAATACAGTGTGATGCCACCCCAGTATTTTAGGTCTTCATCCTACACTGAATCGTTCCTCCCATGAGGAAGCAGGCTTCAGGACAGGCTTCTCCAAGTATGCTGGGTAAGGTTTAGCATCTTTGACTTTTAGACAATGCTTCCAGGTCTGTGTGGTATCATTCCTTATCCCTGTCTTTCCTCTGTGGCCCAAATGGTCGCTATGGTAGAAAAGTAGTTCCTTCTTTTGCATATGCTACATTAAAGCTCATGACAATCTACTGCCCTTTGATTCTATAATTCTGATGCATAGGCAGTCTAGGACTAATAAACCTCCCAAGATCCACACCCTTACCTCCCTCAGACTCAACCATGTGTGTCCTATTCCTCTGATATCCTTGTAATGCAAGTCTTCCTAATTTTTTCTATTGTAACCTCTGAAATCTCTGTTCTATTGTTAAACTGTCCTTCACATTAGACCTAGGTCCTCTCCCTGGAAATTACCTTGTATATATTTTGTATTTAATTACATCTATACATGATGATAGAATAAATTATTTTTGAGGGTAGGAACTGTTTTGTTTTATTTTATATCCTCAGCCTCTAGAATTTGCCTGGCACACAGCAGGTACCTACCAAATATTTATTTAGTTAAATTGAAATGCTCAAGAGAAAATACTCTAAATATGGCAGGGGAAAGAACTTCCTCTAGACACCTGAGTGGTACTTAAGGATATTTAACTCAATTTTGTAAATGGAAAACTGAAGATCAGAAGTTCTGATTGCAGCACCACTCTGCTCAAATCTCCATTGGCTTCCCTTTTTTGCCTTTAAAATGAAACACATCACTTTTTAAACCACAATATGTCTTTAACTTACCTTCCTAGACATTTTACATTCTCTTATATACTTATATTCTCTTTTATGCACTCTATATGCACCCAAAATAGACTACTGATTGTTCCGTGAATTCAATATTCGATTTCTCCTCTCTGAATATTTTTTCATCAATTTCCTATGTAAAAATATTCTCCCTCTTCATGTCTACCTCTCACCATCTTCATAATCTCATAATTCCTTCAAGGCTCAGCTTGGACTATACCTCCTTCTCCTATTTCCATCTGCCCCAATTATTTCTCTTTCAGTGGTATCCTGAATGTATTTATTCATGTCCATGTTGCGTATTCTCTATTCTCTCATATTCCATGAGCAATAGAATATAGGTCAGAATGATAGAATCTCTTGAGTTGGAAGGGTCCTCATATGGCATGTACTTGAACCCCACAGTTGGGTGAGAATCCCTTCTACAACATACCCAATAAGTGGTCATCAAGCCCTTCTAGAAGAGTTCCAATAAGAGGACTCCCGCTAACTCACGAGGTAGCCAATTCCACTTTGGGACAGCTGTTAAGTTTTTCTTACATCATGTATAAAAGATCCCTCTCTACAACTTCTACTTCTTACATGAATTCTGACCTCTTAGGCCAACCAAAGCATATTTAATCTTCAGTCACATGACTGGATCTGATATGTTTTTTATTGTTTGCTCTTCTCCTTTTCTGAGACTTTATTATACTGCACTAAGTATTTGGTTTTAGCTGGTGTCTGTGACTCCACATTTAATAGGCTCACAGGATTAACGGATCATAGATTTAAGACTAGAAGGAACTTTAGTGTTCATCTAGTCCAATTCCCTTGCTTTATAAATGAAAAACTGAGCTCCACAAAGGAGAAGTGATGACCAAGGTAAGGTAAAAAGTGGCAGGAATGGGATTTGAACTCAGGTATTCCAACTCTAAATATGGCACTCTTTCAACCATTTCATGAATCTTGCTATACTCTGTCTAGAGTCAGTATCAGCATACAGGGGACTTGTGACCTAGCTCTTCTCCCACACACTCAAACACTTACATTTTATGTACCCTCCAAAAATGTCTAGGATTCCATTAGTTAATTTTTTTGTCATGCACTTCCTACTTAGCTCCTCTTCTCTTTATACACCATTGTCTCCATGGAAATATGGAAAGAGTCTGGATTTAGAGTCAGAAAAACTGGGTTTGAGTTGATAATCTGCTACCAAGTAATTGTGTGACTCAGGGCAATTAAAATCTCATCTCTGGTCTGTTTCCATCCCTTTAAATTAAGAGATTGGATTAGATTGCCAAGGACTTTATAGCTCTAAGTCAAACAGAGAAATACATACATACATACATAGAGAGATAGATAGATAGACAGAAAGACAGACAGACAGACGGACAGACAGATAGATAGATAGACGGACAGACAGATAGATAGATAGACAGACAGACAGACAGATAAATAGATAGATAGATAGATAGATAGATAGATAGATAGATAGATAGATAGATAGATAGACAGACAGACAGACAGACAGATAGATAGATTAGATAGATAGATAGATAGACAGACAGACAAGTAGATAGATAGACAGACAGACAGACAGACAGATAGATAGATAGATAGACAGACAGGTAGATAGATAGACAGACAGACAGACAGACAGGTAGATAGATAGACAGACAGACAGACAGGTAGATAGATAGACAGACAGACAGATAGATAGATAGATAGATAGATAGATAGATAGATAGATAGATAGATAGATAGATAGACAGATAGATATAGACAGACAGATGGACAGAGATAGATACATAGATAGATGGACAGAGATAGATAGATAGATAGATAGATAGATAGATAGATAGATAGATAATTTATTAAGTGCATCCCCTATGTTAGGCACTATGGTAAATGTTGAAGATAAAAATAAAGCAGTTCTCACCCTCTAGGAGCTTACATTCAAAGGGGAAAGAGAACACCTAAAGGGAATATGGAGGAGCAGGAGAGGAGGAATGTAAAAGATATTCTAACATAACTAGGGAACTGGCAAGGAGATAGAGAAAGAACTAGAGATTGAGTCAGGCAGAGAGAGAGAAGTGAGCCTGCCTGAGCCTCCTCTTGAAATGGGGATTTATTGATAACATCATCACCCATCAAGAAAATGGTGTCTTGGGGTAGAGCTTTCTTTATGCTCTAAGCTACTCACTTCTTTCTGGAAGAGTTCATTTCACAATGGTAAGTAATACTATAGTGATTTGTAGTATGCAATGCTTGGAAATACATGTGCTTACTTATACCCAGGGGTATAAAATGTAATAAATCCCAACCAGCATGATGTCTTCCATGAATGTGACTGAGAAAAAAGTTGTAGCATGGGGGTGGAGACAAAGAAAAATAGACCAGGAATCATCTGGCTATAGAAAAGACAATCATAGTTCATTCTATGTGTGTATATAAATGATGGATGCTCTATATTTAATTGTGCAAAAGTGCATACACAGACAGTGTATTTCAGTGACCCCCACAGACTTTCTATCGTTGCTAAAGTTCATTAACTGGCTACTGTCCATCAAGGATTAGCAAATCACATGTTCTGGCTTGATGTAACAGAGAAAGCAAGACCTATGGAGATGGAAGATGGAGGTTCCAATCCCACTTTATGCCTTTTATTAATTGATGGTAAACTTTGGTCAAACACTGAAATTTTCTGGACTTCCGTTTCCTCGTGTGTAAAATCATTCCCACCTGACCTACCCCAGAGATTTGCTTTCAGAATCAAGTAAGCTAATGTCAGGTGAGAGAACTTCCAGCACCATAAACATGTCAAAATAATAGTTGTAACTATTTACCTTTATTAGAAGATTAGCATTATTAATCATACTCAGTAGTAATAATAGTGGTAAAGTTCATTTCATTAGGGGATTTACACATTAGATGACAACCAGAGAGTCAGGAAAGGGATAGTTTAGTAGATGAATAAATAATAACAAAAGCACTAAGAAATATTGAAGATCTCTTATCTGTAAAACCGTGGGTTTAGCTAATTTTTCAGACCTGATAATTAATTATTATCTTGGAGTCAAGAAATGAGGTTTGAATCTTAGTCTAGAAATTTTCTAGCATTATAAGGACCGAGAAAGTTACAACTTGAGTCTCAGGTTCTTCATCAGCAAAATGAGGGCAATATTTATATGTTGCTAAACTCGTAGAGAGGTTGTGAGATGAGGGATTTGTAAACCATGAAGTGCTAAAGAAATATGACATGCTCTTATTGGTAGTATTGCCGACTTCAAAGGAGAATACTTTATAAACCTTGTGCCATGGGGAAAGTGCTTTATGATCCTTAAAGCACTATATGTAAATTATTCCATTTATTATTAAATATATTATTATCAGCATGTATTATATATATATCATCGACAATAATAATACTAAATTCTCTAATCAAGACATTGAAACTAAGAAGAAATTCAGACAAATCAAAAGCAGGAATTTGGGCACATGTAGGGCATTAGAGCAGAAGAGACCTTAGGAATCATATACTCCAATTCCCATGGCTTATGGAGAATGAAATTGATGCCCATAGATGGGAAATGACTTGTCTAAGGTCACAAAGGAAGTTAGTGACTAGCAGGATTAATAACTGACTGATTGATAATAAGTATTGTAGAATTGGTTGATGGACTTAATGAATTTATTGTAAATTCTATCCAAAACAAATTAATCAAATATGCACCATGAAACTGGATGGTTGTGGCTGATAAGACTTGGAATGACATGAATCTGATTCAATTCATTTATTTGTAGTCACCCCAAAATATTCAGAGCCAAAGTGTAGAGCTATCCCAGCTGATTTAAGCCAGGAAAGTCCTCTTCTTTCCTCCTGCCTGTCCTGAGGGTCTTATTCAGTTCCCACTGCCGTCATTGGAGCAGTTGGGGTCCCAAGAAAGAGGCAAGGCAGGATCTTAAATCACTGTAACTGATTTGAGCTCCTGAGTTTAGTGCCAACACAATGGAAAAGGAAACACTGCCATCTGGTGGCCTCCTGGACACATGAACTATTATTCCAACTTCCATTGTTTGACAATAAGGAAAAAAGTTGCTTTACTCCTCTAGAAATGTATCACGTTAAAGGAAGATGATCCTGTATCTCTGGAAACTAAACCTGGCTTACTACTATTGGGCATAACTATTTGTGAAAAAGCCATATGGTGAGCACCACCTAAAGGGAGAGGAGAAGAGAGTTTCAGGGTTGCTTTTGCATTTCCAGTCACTGATCCTTCCTTCTTAGACTCTCCATCCCCATTCTTAGAAGGAAGCAGGGATGGGATGGCAACTGTTTAACATGCCAGCTCTCGGGGAGAGGGGTGAGGAAAGGGGGGCACGCATGCACAAACACCATTAAATTTCACCTGCATTATTTACACTTTCTTAAGTCTAGACCATCAACCAAAGAATAAATCAAGCCCTGATCTGTAGCATATTCTGAAGTATAAATGCCCATACTGAAATTTTAACAATAGACTCTTGAGAGCTGGTCTGAACTAGCTAGAAGGGAGGCACAATGTGGGGAAAGCCAAGGAATAAATGCCCCCTTTC
Source organism: Gracilinanus agilis (assembly GCF_016433145.1). Classification (NCBI taxonomy): domain Eukaryota; kingdom Metazoa; phylum Chordata; class Mammalia; order Didelphimorphia; family Didelphidae; genus Gracilinanus; species Gracilinanus agilis. The sequence goes on from NC_058131.1 coordinate 81,657,209, forward strand.
GGGATTCTAGAATTTTTTCTTGCTCCATGACCACAAGGTTTTGAGAGTGACCGAAGACAACAATGAAGGAATTGGTGGGCAGATTTTGCTCCCTTCTGCCTAAATAGAGGAATATTCTAGAGTCCCATTTGGCAGAGGTTTAACTAAATCAGGATGACCAGATATTTGTCCCAAAGTGACCAGGATTTCACCTCAAAGAACTAACATGAGGGAAAAAGGCTGGAGGCAAAGGGAGGACTTCCTCACTCCAGGGTACCAAAATATAGGGTGGGTTTCTTCCTCATGGTTTTGCAGGAGGGAGCATAGGATGTGTTCCCTTTCCCCCACCTGACTCTGACCCCGTCCCTTCTTCCCCCCTCATCTTTTTCCTCAGAATCAAATCTCATTCTACTTACTATTTCCTTCTCATGTAGAATTTGGCAAAGTCAGTTTACCATCCCTTCCCCCAGATTGTTTACATGTAAAATAAAGGAGATAAAATATATTATCTTTCATAACCTTTCAAGGTAAAAATGTCCATGATTCAGAGATTTGAGGCCTGAGGAGAACCCAGGATGCTTTGACTAATATTGCAATGGACTGAAAAGAGTCTGAAGTTTCATTAAAACCTGCACAGACAAAAGTCTAGTGGAGGGAAATTCTGTTAGCAGAATACAGGAGAGGTCCCTGATTTGGGCTTCACATGGAGCAAAAAGAATAGTTACCACTTAGATCTCTCCTCTCCTAATTGGTTATTTGTTTTTCAAGCATCATTTTAGGAAGGATCATAGCTCTACTTACCCTCACCCTTGCCTCCATTCTCAGCAGATTCCACACCCTTCCCACTTGCCACATTGCCCCCCAGAATGTACCCTTCCTCTCTGCCTCTGCCCTCCTGCTTTCTAGCACCCTTTTGTGTGGTGAATTCCCTCATTAAAATGTAAGCTCTTTGAGAGCAGGGACTATATTTCTTTTTTGCTTCTATTTGCATCCCAAAATCTAAGTACAATGCCTAGAACAAAGAATGCATTCTCTATCCATCTATCTCCCTATGTAGTTATCTATTTATCTGTTTTCTACCTAAAACCTATCTACCTAGTCATCTGTCCATTCCAGGATTAGATTTTTGACTCAAACAAAAAGAACTTTGATTTTCCAGAGCCTAAAGTAGGTCTGGGGGTTTAAAACATAATTTATCAAGAATTGTCAAAAAATGTCAAAAAACATCAAAAGTTGAAGACAATTTGGGGCATGGAGGAGATAGAAAGAGAAGGTGGCTAAAAAGATTCCTTAATGTTTTAAACCTATCAAGATTCCTAAGAAAGGGAAAATTGACTCACCATGAGGTAAATCTGTGACCACCAAGATTCATTCACACTAGATCCAAATGCCCTAGGCCTAGGAGAAGATGACCCCAGAAAAGGGAAGAAGAGAAGAGGGGATGTCTGACATAGGGCATGTGGGGAAGATAGGCTCAGTGTTTCAAGTCACTTAATCTCTTTCTCCATTCCAAAAAACCCTTACTTAGTTCATCCATCCCTACAGGCCATTATCCTATAATTCAGTGATTACCAAAGTGGGCACCACCACCCCCTGGTGGGTGCTGCAGTGATCCTGGGGGGAGTGGTGATGGCCACAGGTGCATTTATCTTTCCTATTAATTGCTATTAAATTTTTTTTTAAATTAATTTCCAGGGGCGCTAAGTAATTTTTTTTTCTGAAAAGGGGGCGGTAGGCCAAAAAAGTTTGGGAACCACTGCATAATTAATTCTCTTTTGTGGCTAAACTCCTTAAGACCATCTAGAATTGATACCTGTATATCTTTTCCTCTCCCTCTCTTCTTAACTCCTTGTTGTCTGGCTTCTGACATAATTCAACTGAAAGAACCCTGTTAAAAATTACCACTGATTGCTTCATTGCCAATCTAATGGACTTTTCTCAATCTTAATCCTTCTTGACCTCTCTGTAGCCTTTGACACTGTTGGTCACTATCTTCTCTTGGATACCGTCTTCTCTCTAGATTCTGTGATACTTTACTCACCCAGTTCTCCTATTTATATGACTGTTCCTTCTCAGTCTCCACCGGATCTTTAGCTCTTTCTTGAGAACTTTTTTTTATACATGTTGGTGACCTTGTCAGCTTCTCCCATGGTTTTTAATGATTTTCTCTACACTGGTGGTTCTCAGATCAATTTGTCTTCCCTTACCACCATCCTGACCTCCAGTCTTATATCACCAACTATCTTTGACTATTTCTGACTCGTTGTCCCATGGATGTCCTCAATTCACGACCAAAACAGAACTCATTATCTTTTCCCTAGAACCATCCCTTCTTCCAGACTTTTCTATTACTGTTAAGAGTATAACTACTTTCCCAGTCAAACAAACTCACAACCAAAGTGTCATCCTCACCTTCTCTCTCTTTCTCATTCCCCATATCCAATCAATTGCCAAGTCTTGTTGATTCTACTTTCCAACATCTCTCTTACATGGGTCTTTTCTCCTTTGAGACTGCTGCCAACCCGGTCCAAGTCTTCATGGATTGGGCTGTTGAAATAGCCTTCTGGTTGCCATCTCTGTTTCTAGTCTCTCCCCACTTTAGTCCAAACTGCACTTGGCTGTCAAATGAATCTTTCCAAAGTTCAGATTTGTCCATGTCACACCCTTATTGCCCCCATTTAATAAGCTCCAGTGGCTCCCTACTACCTTAAGGACCAAAAATAAATACTATGTTTAGTTTTTTGGTTTTTTTAAACCCTTACCTTCTGTCTTAGAATCAATACTGAGTATTGGTTCCAAGGCAGAAGAGCAGTAAGGGCTAGGCAATGGGGGTTAAGTGACTTGCCCAGGGTCACACAGCTAGGAAGTGTCTGAATCCAGATTTGAACCCAGAACCTCCCATCTCTAGACCTGACTCTTAATCCACTGAGCCACTCAGCTGCCCCCATGTTTAGTTTTTTAAAACTTTTCATAATCTTTCCTTCCAGTGTTCTTATATCCTATTCTCCTCCACCCATTCTATGATCCAGATTAATCTTAGTGCCTTCCCTCTGAGAATAAACCCAATTTATCATGTATGTATCTTATCTGTATAAAACTGTGTGTTGTTTCCCCCAATACATTGTAAGCTCTTTGAGAGCAGAGAATTGGAGGAATTCTTTGTATCTCTAATCCTTAGTACAAGGCCTACTACATAGTAAACTTTTTTTAAACGCTTATTTTTTATCTTAGAATTGTTACTGAATATTGGTCCAAGGTAGAAGAGCTTTAAGAGCTAGGCAATTGGGGGCAAAAGGACTTGCCTAGGGTCATAAGCTAAGAAATGTCTAAAGTCACATTTGAACCCAGGACTTCCCATCTCCAAGCCAGATGCTCTATCCACTGAGCCACCACCTAACTGCCCCTCCATAATAGACTCTTGATTGTTGACTTGACTTGGCTCTTCCCAGAGTTTGAGAGTAGAACAACGACCGAAAATTCTTTAATTCTTTATACATTTTTTTACAAGGTGCTTTTCTCTCAACAACCCCATGTAGTAGGTAGAACAAAGTATATTTGACTCTATATTATAGATAATAAAACTGAGATTCATGGAACCATACTGGATTTCTGACCATTTCCCCAACTCAACACTCTGCCTCTGACCTCTCTGCATAAAGAGCACTTATGACGGCTGACCTCCATGCCTGGCATACACTCCATCCTCATCCCAGCCTCTGTGATGCTGATCTCTCTTCACCGCTGTCACAAAGCCTTCCCTGATGCCTTGACTCCCATTTTTGTACATCTTCTGAGAGCCTTCCATCTCTCCCTTGACCTCTTTACTCCTTATTGTAACTGCTTATGCTTTGTCCTTCTTATACTATAAAAGTTCCTTGAGAGCAGACTGTTTCATTTTAGTTTTTGTATAGCCAGTCCATAGTCCAATGTCTTAAACATGACAGACAACTAGGTTGTAGAGTACAGAATTGCGAAGATCCGAGCTCAAAGCCTTCCTCAGAGGTTTAATAGCTGTGTGATCCTGGATCAGTCATTTCTACCTCAGTTTCCTTATTTGTAAATTAGTGAATAATAAAAGCACCTCCCTCACAGAGTTATAATGAAGGAAAATTATTATTGATATTAAATGTTTAATTGAATTAAGACATTAAATTCATTTGGCTGAAGTCACACAGGTAGAAAGTAGAAAAGCTGTGTCTTAAAACTAGGACTACCTAAATCAAGTCCATAGATCTTTTTCCTTACACCGAACCTGGGACAAATAAGAGGTATGGTGGAAAGAGTGTTATACTTGGAGTCAGAAAGAAATGAGTTCAAATCCTGCCTCAAATGTATAGCTGTGTGAATGGACAAGTCATTTAACCCTTCTCAGCCTTAGTTTCCTCATCTGTTAAATAGAGAATAATAATAACACTTAGCTCTCACAAAACTGTTGTGAAGAGAAAATGAGATTATTTGTAAAGTGCTTTACCAAACTTAAAATACTATATAACTGCTAGCATTATTACATTACAATATATAATAATAATTGTCAAATGTAATAATATAACATAACCATTATTAAAATCTCCTCATGATAGAGCTTTCCTGAGAGAACCTGAATGGAAGTCTGACCTTAGGGGGACCACTAAGTATTATGGGGGGACATTGCTTTCCCCGATGTTGTTCCCCCCCCCCCCCACTCCATTCATACCTCCTACCCAGTGATTCTAGGAGGCCCAGAAGGCAGGAAATGGACTGCTCTCTTTTCAGGCTGGCCAGATGCCTCCTCTCCATCTGGGAGAGGGAGAGGGAACTGGGTGCTGAGAAGTAGCATCCAAAACCTTGTTACTTTCAATCTAACTGGTTTTGCTGCCAACAGAGAAAAATCTGTTCTTGCTACTGAGGCTCTTTATTTCCTGACCAAGCTTTCTCTTGCTAGGCATGCTCCCCGGGTTGTAGAATTGGGTAAAGAAATAAGGACAGAGGCACAATCTGTCAGGCTTGCTGCTTTTACCTTAGTGAGCTCAGCTCAGCACTGGCCCTGTGAGCAAAGAGATAAAAGGGTCCCTCCCTCCCTCCCTTTCGGGAACCTCATACTGGCAAACTCTAGACTTGCTGCACCCCACACACATACACACACCTGGGGGTGAAGGTGAATCCGGGTTAAAATGGACTGAATGATCTCTATGGCCCTGAATGATCTCCTTGAGTCATGAAAGCTCTATTCTTACATGACCAAAGGCAGCCTTGAAGGAGCAAAGAAAACAACTCTCTTTCTGTCTCTCTGTCTCTGTCTGAGTGTGTGCCTCTCTCTCTCTCTCTCTCTCTCTCTCTCTCTCTCTCTCTCTCCCTCTCTCTTTCTC
>NC_058131.1:81665788-81738275 GCF_016433145.1 Gracilinanus agilis
AGAGGACTCGAGAGGAATAATCCATTTTTCAGATGAAGGGGGGAAAAACTGCTCAGAGAAATGCTTGATTTCATAAGATCCCATGATGGAAGATACCTTAAAGATTAATTGAGGATCAAATAATATAATGTACATGATTTTTTTCAAATCCTAGAGCATTATCTAAATATTAGATACATCTATTATTAGTACCTAGTCCAACCTCATTTTATAGAAGAGAAAACTGAGGCCCTTTTAGGGAAAATGACTTTACCCATGTTTACAAAGGTAATAAATGCCAAAGTCAGGATTTGAACTCAAGTCAATTCTTGGGTTCTTTCCATTATCCCATACTACCTTACAATGTCACTCAAATTATTTATTTCTATCACTGAGCCTTTAGGCCAGAAACCTGACAAATCTCATAACATAAAAAGAAAACATGTATTTTAAATTCTATTCCGCTCTCTCCGTAGGCTGTTTTCAGGGTGGGTGGATGTTGTTGTTCCATGAAGCTAGCCCACTTCTGGAAAAGGATGCGCAGAGGTGGGTCTTTCCCTAACTTGAGCCTATGATCCCTGAAAACATGCTGGGGGGCCGGGGGAAGCGCCTGGCAAAAGTGATCCTCAGCTAAGCACTTTGTTCGTCCTTTTTCAGCTGACTTGGCAAATGACACCGAGCATCCTTAGGGGGTGGCACAAAAAACATCGTTCAGAACTTGCCAGTGGTGGCTTTACTAAACAAGGCTAGGAAAAGCATCGAATGTCTTGCGAAGAAAAGCCAAACTGTTTCTTTCGCCCCGGTGGAAAGCACACTCCAGCTGGGCCAACAAACAGTACCCACAGAAGAATTTTTTTTTTCCAAAACAACAGAAGGAGGCCTATTCTGTAAGCATGGGCACTCGCAGGCAGCCTAGGAGTGAGGGTGGCCTTGCTCCCACACTGCAGATCCCTGTAGGTGGCTAAAGAGATGGCATTTGGTCTCCACCCAGTCCTGGCTACAGAAATCCAGTATGGGTTGATCCAATATGTTACCTCAGTCATTGCAGCTACCCAGCAGGTCCTAGGACAAGGATTGAGCCCACCCAGAGCCCTGGCTTTGGGCAATACTATTTGAAAAGTTTCTCAGGAGTTCCTTGAGATGACTGTAAGAATTGGTAGATGTGACATGATGAAGGAGTAAATTATATATATATATATATATATATATATATATGTATATATGCATAGATGGAGATGTTTACTATCTATTTTTTATTTTTTATTTATTTTTAATATTTACTTATATTTATATTTATATTTACTATACCATACTATTTAAGTGTTGCCCCCCTAGAAGGCAAAATTTTTTTTAAACCCTTACCTTCTGTCTTGGAGACAATACTGTGTATTGCTCCAAGGCAGAAGAGTGGTAAGGGTAGGCAATGGGGGTCAAGTGACTTGCCCAGGGTCACCCAGCTGGGAAGTGTCTGGGGCCAGATTTGAACCCAGGACCTCCTGTCTCTAGGCCTGGCTCTCAATCCACTGAGCTACCCAACTGCACCCCCTAGAAGGCAATTTGATGTCTCAGTGAATAGAAGTTTAGACTGTGGGTCAGGAAGACCTGAGTTCAAATTTGTTCTCAAACACTTGACCCTGAGAAAGTCCTTAATTTCTGTCTTCCTTGGTTTCCTTATCTGTAAAATGGAGATAATAACAGACTCTACTTCCCAGTGTTGTTATGAGGATCAATGAGATATTTGTAAAATGGTTAATTAGCACAGTGCTAGGAACATAATAGATGCTCAGTAAATATTTGTTTACTTCCTTCCTTTCTCTAGGAAGACCCAAGGAAGATAGTGTCATCACAGAATCAGGAAGACTCATATACAACCAGGTGTGTCTAAGATTGGTTGTCCCTCTTTTCACTATTTCGCCATCCTTGTGATTCCATCAATCTTACTCTTCACTGACTAAGGCACAATGTCCAAAACAATTATCCCACCATCTTCTGCCCTAGTCAGATTATCTCTTGAATGTTGTGGTCCATTCTAGGTAGGGCATTTTTAGAAGAACATCAATAGAGGGCAGTTGGGTGGCTCAGTAGACAGTGAGTCAGGACTAAAGATGGTGCTGGGTTCAAATGTGGCCTCAGATGCTTCCTAGCTGTGTGACCCTGGTCAATTTACTTATTCCCCATTGCTTAGACCTTACCACTCCTCTGCCTTGGAAGCATTATACAGTATTGATTCTAAGATGGAAGGCAAGAGTTAAACAAAGCAGAACATGGTTAGGCTGGAGCATAACCAGGATGATGAGAATGTTGTGAGGACTGGAAACCAATATATAGGATATACCTAGTGAAGGAAACTAGGATGTTAAATATGGAGAAGAAAGACGGGAATCTGACATCATCCAGAAGAGAGATGGGACTTATTCTGATTGAAGAAAGAGAAGGAGGGAAAATAACTATCACCTAGAGAGCTCTTACTCATAGACCAGATGCTAGCTAAACATTTTTACATATTTGATTCCATTTAATACTCATAACAACCTGGAGCTGTTATTATGATTGCCATTTTACAATTGAGGAAAATGAGGTAAACAGAGGTTAAGTGACTTACCAGGGATCACACAGCTAATAATTATCTAAAACTCAATCGGAACTCAGATCTGACTCCAGGTCCACTACTCTATCTACTTATCTACTTAGCTGCTTAGAGAGAGAGACAGAGAGACAGAGACAGAAACAGACAGAGAAATAGATGGAGATGGAGACAGAGACAGAGAGAGACAGAGACAGAGAGAGACATAGAAATAGATGGAGAGAGAGAGAGAGAGAGAGAGAGAGACAGAGACAGAGACAGAGACAGAGACAGAGACAGAGACAGAGAGAAACTGGCCCACTTGATGTTCCCCAAGCACTGATCTCTGTCTCCAACCTTGGTGTCTTTGCATAGGCTGACCCCAAGTTCTAGAATTTGCTCCATCATTATCTCTACCTCTTAGAATAAAAAAAAACCGAATTTCAGAGGACCTCAGTGACCATCTGGTTCAATTTCAACTTAAAAAGATACTATCAGGATTATTGAATCAGATTTGGAGGTGAAAGCACCTTACAGGTCTTTTGGTCTCCAACCCTGACATTTTCTAATGATGGACCCGAGGCCCAGGCAGATTTTTATTTGTCTCTTGTTCATGTAGGTAGGGGAATAGAACCTCAAATTTCCTTAACTCTTAGCTCATCACTGTATGTATTACTTTACACTATCTCTTATAGAATCATTAGCAAAAAAAAGAAAGAAAAGAAAAAAGATAGTGCCATGGGTAGTACAAATTACTGAAAATAATATTTTCAACCTCAATTCAAAGTTTGAAAAATGACTATTTACAACTCCCAACATGGCAGTGTGGTAAAAGTAGGGAATTGGGAGTCAGAGAATAAAAAGTCCTCCTAACATTTCTATTTACAATCTTTGCAATCATTTCCTCACCCTGGGCTGTGGAACAGGTTGGACTAAAGGGACCTTTGAGAATTATCATGGCACAGTTGATAGGAACTGTGTTTCAGGAACACCTGTGTTCAAATTCTACTACCGAGAAACCACTTAAACTTCTTTGTGACTCAGTTTCCTTGTCTGTAAGATGAAAGGGTTGACTTTGATGATCTTGTAAAGTTCTAAATCTATGAGCCTATGAACTGAAAGGCAATGTGGCATAATAGACAATGTGGATTAGAAGACCTAAGTTCAAATCCCACTTTGACATTTATTAGTGGTTTTATCCCTAGAAAGTCATAGAACCTCATTGGACCTACATCTCCTCTTCTAGAAAATGGAGTGAAGGAGACTTTCTCTACTTACTTCATAACAAATCTTAAGAGCAAACTGTTTTACAAACCATAATGTACCATGTAAATGTGATATCATTATCTTTAAGGTTCCTTCTAGTTCTCAGTTCTACAGTCCTATTGATTTCTCCCCATGGCATGTTCCCAGGTACAATGGGGAGAATGAAACAGACTGAATCTTGAAGCTAGAAAGCATCTGGGGAAGTTTTAGTCTTATAACATCTTTGCAGATATCTCACTGTTTGGGAAAAGCTTGAGTTTCTGTGCCATTCTTTTCCCCAAATGAGGCTATGAGTATCATCGTTGGCTGGTACCAAGAGGGACCCTAGAGATGGGAAAATCACAAGATGAAGAGAAGATTTTTTTTAATAGAAAATATATTTGAGGCCACAATTTGAAAGGGCCCTCTAGCAGGATCCATAATTTTCTTAAATAATTGTTCCCATAATTGGCTACTTGTGGGAACAACTAATTGTGCATGTAATCATTTGCCTGTACAATTCCGCATCAGCCAGTAATTAAAGGCACATGCTCTCTTTTCTAAATTTGGCCCCAGAAATAATAGTCATATTTCTAAGTGTACAATGTTTTCCTGGCAGGGAGCTTTAAGAAACACTTTTCAAATGAGTGTTATTTTCATTGTCAGCATCTGGAGAAGTAGCATCACAGAAGATCCACAAACTAGGCCCAAGGCAAGATATTTCCAGGGATAGATTCTTTAACTGAATCCTTCCCAACTGCCTCCCTTTCTGAGGGGAATTTGGTCAAATCAGCCCTGTCTGCTCTCCACAGATCTTACAGAAGGAAATCAAAATTCTCTGTGACCTCAGAATTCCCTCAAGACTTTTCTCAGAGAGAGAAACTCATAGCCTAACACTGCCAGATTGTAGTACCAGAGTTGTGACTAAGGTAGGGTAATCATGCTTTGCCACAGGGCATCAAAACTTAGAGTTAAAAATTTATGCCAGGTTTTCATGGTTAATTTCTTTCAATTGCCCTCTTTCTTCCTCTTCCTCTCTCCCTTTCCTTCTCTCTCTTTTTATCTCCCTCCCTCCATTCCTGTCTCTTCCTCTCTCCCTCTCCCTCTCCTTCTCTGTCTCTCTCCCTCCCTCTCTCCATCCCCATCTCTTCCTCTTTCCTTCTCTCCCTCTCCCTCTCTCTCTCCCTCCCTCTCACTCACTCTCTCATCATCTCTTTCTTTTTTTAATTTTCATATAAGGAATAGCTTGATAGATTTGGAGGGGGGGATATATTTTGAAATGAAAGAGGTCTAACCAAAAGCTACCCATGAAAATTAAAAAGAAAAAACACACACTAGGTCATATCCAACTTAGAGCTCCTATACTGATGTCATTTTCCAGGTTCTTTCCAGATATGGGGTCAGTGTTGAAGGTATCTGATTCTAATATCCCAAGCCTCTGCCCCAGAGGTTGATCTGAGAATGTAATTTGTGCTATTTGGGCCAAGTACTAAAATCCAGAAAGTTACAGCTCTGCTTAGAACAGAAACTATGAACTAAAATGATCCTCAGAACATTGTGAATGTCAAAGCTAGAAGGAATCTTAGAAGTCATCCAGTCCAATCCCTTCATTTTTAAGGGAGGTAAGAAGCCCAAAGAGAGAAAATCATTTGATTAGACTGGCCGACGCCTTAGATGGCCAATCTCCTGATTCTCTGTCTCCAGGCCCCCAGCTGCTGAGGTTGGTCCTCAACACTCACCTCCTGCCATTGCTGCTGGAAGTGGCATGCCAGTCTCCTGGCTTCCAGCCTGGTTGTGTTTTCCCTTATATGCCTCCTTTTATTCAATCCAGTTCAATACAGCCCAACAATTATTGACTGATTAAGGCCTCTGTGAGCATGGGCCCCAAGCTCAGCACTTTACAAAGTAAAATGGGGCAATAAAAAAAAATCAAACACAATTTTAGCAGGTATGGGACAAGCTCAGAGCTGTGATAAGGAACTCTAAGAAGTGCCAGGATTGTCTCTCTCCCTTTAAAGGTTAATATTTTAAATGATTTCCCTTTAAATAATAGATCATTTTTTGAACAAGCTAATCCTTAACAAATGAGACTCTTTACAACAAACTAAATCGAGTCTCAGGAGTTACCAGCTCTCTGTCCCCCTACCCTGAACCTCTTAAAAGACCCATTGATTACTGCCAGGCATTCATTGCTGGGATTAATTAATTTATGAACTTGTCATTACAAGTCATTGATTAAAATGTCCCTCCTTAAAGATTTAATTATACCCAAAGATAAAAGATCTGCTAATTATTGTCCTTTATCTAATTGAAGCTTTGTAATACAAATCTAGTGCAGAGGTTTAAGACTGTTGCCCTTTCAAACATTTGGCTGAGGAGGATGAGAATGTAATTAGATGGGAGACAGTGTTCTCCTGCCTGCTACCAGGGTGGGGGAGCAGCAGCTCTAAGAGAGATGGCAGTTCAATATGGGAAGACCCAGGAAAGTCTGTTAACCTTTTTGGCCACTCAGTTGCTTTCAGAAAACTATTTCTGTGGTCCTTATGGCTCTGCATAAAGATGCTTTGCTCTAGAAATTCTTTCAAGCCTTTGATATCATATCAAGTCACATCATTTTCTGGCATAGCATAGACCAGAGCACACCATGTTGTATCATATCGTAGCATCAATTTTATAGCATAGCAGAGGACATTAGCATTCCATGTCAAATCACATCATATCATATCCTATCACATAGATTAAGAGCAGAATGGGACCTTTGAAGTCATCTGCTTCCACTTCTTCATTTTACAGGTGAGAAAATTGGAGCCCAGAGCGATTGACTTGATTTGACCAAATTTATACAGAAAGAAAATAGAAGAACCAGGATGTGGTGGCTGCTTCCTACATGCTCTGTCCACTCAAAGGCTTTTGGGGCAGAGATTCGAAGAGTTCTTGGTGACTGTAACTTGAGTGAAAAGTTACTCTCCCCTTAGAAAGTAAATATGACAATACCACACATTTGGATCGGAACTATGGAAATACAGTCACAATGACTTTAATGTGAACCTTTTATTGCTGGCATGAGGCTGGAAGGCCGAAATGTAAAATCATAGAATTGGGATTCAAAAAAGAAGATCACATAGTTAGACTAGAATCATAAGCATCATATAATACATAGAAATGGAAAGACCAAGCCAAACATTCAACAGCCAAGTATAGAAAGGGAATAGCATAGTAAGGCAATGGTTAATGTCAAAAACCAAAAAGGACCTGTGTCAAATGAGCACGGTCCTACATATTGCCATCAGTGGTAGGAATATTGAAAATTAATATGATAAAATCCAAATATAGTAGATAATTATTAGATGCATTCTTGAACAGATGGTTTGTCTAAAAGAGTCTCTGAATCAAAAACTATTAAAAGATTATAACTCTGCTTTTGGAAGGCAGCAAGCTTTAAGTGTGTTGGAGGGATTGGGGTTATTTTTGTATTCCAAGAACATTAAAGTTATGTTTCCTTTGTTTTTAATGTGATGTAAATTGTAGACCTTAAAATAAAAGCAAGTGGACAGGTATGTCATAAAAGGCATTCTTTTCTAGGTATGAGTTAGTCTAGATCAGTGATTCCCAAAGTGGGTGCTACCACCCCCTGGTGGGTGCTGCAGCGATCTAGGGAAGTGGTGATGGCCACAGGTGCATTTATCTTACCTATTAATTGCTATTAAATTTTTTTTTTAAAATAAGGGCAGCTGGGTAGCTCAGTGGATTGAGAGCCAGGCCTAGAGACGGGAGGTCCTAGGTTCAAATCAGGCCTCAGACACTTCCCAGCTGTGTGACCCTGGGGAAGTCACTTGACCCCCATTGCCCACCCTTACCACTCTTCTGCCTTGGAGCCAGTACACGGTATTGACTCCAAGATAGAAGGTAAGGGTTAATAAAAAATTTTTAAAATTAATTTCCAGGAGGCTAAGTAATATTTTTTTCTGGAAAGGGGGCAATAGGCCAAAAAGTTTGGGAAGCACTGGACTAGATGGACACATATCATGTTTCTAAAACAGAAACTGTGATGTTACCTTATTGAGGAGAAGCTGGTATGGACAGAACTGTTGAAAGGAAATGGAGACACATCCAATTAGGAGTTGCCATATTCTTCATGACGTACCAGCTCTGGCCCACTCTCTAGATGCAGGAGGGTTGGTTCCCCGGAGGTTATAGAAGTCATACTGCAAGGCCTCCCAGCCAGGAGCTAAGGATAATGATGTGAGATAGCTGTTTTTTCATCCACTGCAATGGAGAAGGGAGGTCAACCTTCTAGGGTACAAGAGGAGACAGCTCTAAGTCCGCCTCTTGGAAGTAAATGATTCCAATTATACCCAAGCTCCTTCATGTCTCAAAGTAGTCACTTTGGTGCTTCTTCTTAAATTAGCTCAAAAACCACCTTGATTTGTCTTAGAGGTTTGGAGAAAGAACCTTATTAATGACATCAAATTATTGAGCAGAGTTCACTGGCTGTCAATTTACATTATGTAACCAAACTTGGGGCTCGATTACCTCATGTCACGTTATAATGATTAAATTATCAGCAGATGTAAAGTCGTTCTGAACTATAACAAGGTCTTATAAGGTGCTAATTAACTTGGCACACTTTTAAAAAGAAATTCTTGCACCTTTTGATAGGAAATTTTGCCTTGCAGGGATAATGCACGCTCCTCAGTCACAGGTATTTAATTTTTTTTTTCCTTTTTCCTTTCTTCCCATTTCTCCCACTGTGTCCCCCACACCCCATTTCAAACCAAGAGTCACATTACTGTTAACCATTTGTCATCAAGTCAATAAATATTTGTTTATTAAGTATCTGCTTTATGCCTGGCACTGTATTATGCCATGGAGATATAAAGAAAGACAAAAACAGGCTGTGCCCTCAAAGAAGTCCCATTGCCCCCTGAGGTCCTTGAGTTCAGGTTTCCTATTGTGAATGAAAAGCTTGAAAGACCTCAACTCCAACTGCAAAGAAAAAACTCTAATTCTCCAAAGATTCCCAGCTCTCTTCATACATATCAATGGGAAGTGGAGAATAACTTCTAGCCCTAAAACAGGATCAGAAATGTAGAGGACACTGCTGAGTCTTTGAATTTCAAATAGATATAATGTTTGATTATAATATTGTATATTATTTTATATTTATATTATATAACATAATAATTGCTATATGTTTATTACAAGTGTTTAATAAAATGCCTGTTGATTAACAAATTGATTGAGGACCCTAAGAAAGCCATTTCCCCTCTTGGGATATCAGTTCCTTCATTTGGAAAAAGAAAATGAGATTTGAAAGGGAGATTACAGACCATGTAGATCAACCCTCTCTGGGTTTCATGTTCTAGGTCTGACCATTCCATGTTCTATGTTATGAAGTCAGTAATGATTTTCCCCCTTAGCTTCCACCCAGAAAGTTTATCTCTCTGATGTACTTGTTAGGAAATATTTGGATTGTAGTTATCTATATAAACACCTTATCTCTCTTTACTAGGTTTGAGCCCTATGGGTCAGAGGCTATGATTTATCTAAATGTTCTATCTCCTTCAGTATCCAATGCAATTATTTGCCCATAGGAGGTGCTTATTAAATGCTTGTTCAATGGATGTGTGAATGGATGAATGGATAGATGGAAGTATTAACAAACATCTGGAATAATATGTGATGAATAATAGTGGTAAACAGACTTTGGGGCACAGGATCTTGCCCTAGATGCCCATCTTGGCAAGGTTCTCTTATGACTGGGGTTTTGCCTGGGCTAAGAAGAAGCAGAGACTACTGCCTGAAAAGAAATAAGCAGACCCATGGATAGTCCTTGTGTGAATGTTGGTCATATATTGGTCACTTAAAACAACTCCACACACAGAGACAATAACCTCAATTAGGAATCTTAATGAAAACCAGACAAAAAGATTTATGACATATGTAACTATGTCAATTGGTCAATAAACATTTATTAAGCACCCACAATGTGCCAGGAATTGTATTCAAAAATGGAATTACAAAGAAAAGAAAAAGACAGTCCCTGTTCCAAGGACTTCTCAGTCCAAGGGGAGAGATAACATGTAAACAACTATGTACAGACACAGTACATAGGGGATAAAGTGGAAATAATCAAGAGGGAAGGTACCAGCATCAAAAGGGAGTCTAGAGGGGGTCAGAAAAAGCTTCTTGGAGAAGGATATTATCTGCATCTTGAAAAGCCATGGAAGCCAAAAGCTAGAGATAAAGAGAAAAGTAATTCCAGGCAATAAGCACAGTCAGTCAAGGCTGAGAGATGGAATGGAATGTGTCTGAATATCAAAGGGGACAGAGTCACTGGATCATAGACTATGAGGGATAAAGTGTAAGGAAACTGTAAAAGTGTTTGGGGGGGAGGGTGGCAAAGTGTTGAAGGGCTTTGAACACCAAACAGAGAATTTTCTATTTGATCTTAAAGTTTGATGGGGAGATGACATGGCCAGACAGGATGTATGTGTGGTTTGGTGTGTGTGTGTGTGTGTGTGTGTGTGTGTGTGTGTGTGTGTGTGTGTGATATCATGACATCCTTCCATGATCTCATTGGTCTTCTTTGAAAACAAAGGATAATACATATGTATATGTACATAATTATATGCACACATACATATATGCATGAATATATATGGGGGAGTGTATGAATGTACATGTTGTCTCTCCCTAAAGAATACAAGCTTCTTCTTTTTTTTTTGCTATGTTGTTCATTTTTTAATTTATTTTTTAATTTTTCTTATTGATTAATTAAGAAAAATTTTCCAATGTTTACATGATTCATGTTCTTTCCTTTCCCTCCTTCCACCCTCCCTCCCATAGCTGACATGTAATTCCACTGGTTTTTACATGTGTCATTGATCAAGATCTATTTTCATATTATTGATATTTGCACTATGGGGATCATTTAGAGTCTACATCCTCAATCATATCCCCATAGACCCAAGTGATCAAGCAGTTGTTTTTCTTCTGCATTTCTACTCCCACAGTTCTTTCTCTGGATGTGGATAGTGTTCTTTCTCATAAGTCCCTCAGAATTGTCCTGGATCATTGCATTGCTGCTAGTACAGATGTCCATTACATTCGATTTTACCACAGTGTATCAGTCTCTGTGTACTACATTCTCCTGGATCTGCTCCTTTCACTCTGCATCAATTCCAGTTCACATGGAATTCCTCCAGTTCACAAGCTTCTTGAAGGCAGGGGTTGTCTGGCATGTAGTTAGCTAGTAGGCACTTAACAAATGATTGCTGATTGTAAGTTGATAAATTGATGAATTGATGATAGAAAGAGGTAACATTGTTGTAAAATTGATCCATTCCATTATATTTAAAATATTTTTAAATGCTTGATCCGAAATTAGGTCTTTTTCTTCTTTTAGACACCCGTATAGACCTTCACACTATGGTCCTTGAGGTACAGAGAATGAAGAAAATCAGTTCAATTCCAGGCAACATGCCATGATGGAAAGGATGTAGGACACAGAGCCAAAAGATCTGGATTTGAATCCAGAGTCAGACACCTACTACCGGAAAATCATTTCACGTCTCTAAGTCTCAGTTTCCTCAACAATAAAATAAGAGAGTTGAACTAGATGAACTTTAAGGCCTTTTCCTGACTCCAACCTCTGATCTTAAGAACAAGAATATATTCATCATCTTCTGTGAGCAAGACACTAGGCTCTGTGAGGTTGTAGAAGATGAGACCCACCAAGCAGTGGTAAATTATGATAAAAGTGATAAAAGTGACCTGAGGTCAAAGACAGAAAGGCGATCCCCCAGATTTTTTAAAAAATGTTTTTATCAGCAGTTTTTCTAACAAAAATGTAGAAGCAGCATGAGTGCTCATCAATTTGAAACAAATGTGTACCTTTTTGTCATAAAAATGATGAATAAAGAAATTGTTTTTTTTAAAAAACAGGAGTATTTGTAAAGACAAGTGTCTAGTGTAGTAAGCAGAACCAGGAGAACAATATACATAGCAACAACAATAATGTAAATGACAATTATTTAAAGCCATCCAGACTCAGATCTATTGAAATGACCAATCATGATCTTATTGTATGAGTGATAAAATACATTTCCCTACTTTATTAATAGAGCAGAAAAAAGAGACAGAGAGAGACAGACTATGAAAACCATGAATATAAATTGTTAGATAAAGTTCCTTTTGTTAGTGGTTTTGCACGATTTTGTTTTCTTTGTTACAAGGGAAAATTAATTGCAATGGAAACACACTATGGTCTTATAAATAAAGAGCATCTACAATATGTAAATTTTAAAAAGAAAAACAAACATATGAAGCTGATATATAACCATATGGCCCATAATCTTTTTTCCCCCTCTCCCAATTCCACTAAGGAAAAGAGGTGGAAGCTACGACTTAGAGAAGGAAAGTGCCTTTGAGTTCATCTAATTCAACCTCTTCATTTTATGGATCAGGAATCTGAGACCTAAAGAGATTAAGCAACTTTTTAGGCATACAGATATCCAGTCTGTGAATTCAAACATGAGTCATTGAGCTGTATTTGAATAAGACACTCTTCCTCTCATTTCACTTTAGCTCAGCTCCCTTTGGAGACCCCTCCATCACCTCAACAGAAGCTTTGTCCACTTCAAAACATCTCAAAAGATCTCTACCCTGGGGACATCTACTGATGGTCAAGGCCTTGGATGGAATCAACATTTCACTATAGACTTCAGACATACTCATTTTATGCCTGGCCTCTCCTTCACACTGACACTTGTGCCTCCATCAGTTAGGTCCTCTTATTCCCTACCTGCTTCTTGGGTCCCTTTTATGGTCTTTCTTTCTCTATTATAATGTAATCTCCTTGAGGGCAGAGACCAACTTTTTTCTTATATTTGTATCCCCAGAGCTTAGCACAGTGACTGGCATATAGTAAGTTCCTAGTAAATGTTCTATCTTTCTGTCTATCCTAGAATTATTGCTCCTCCCCTTCTGAACAATCAATCCAATAAAAAGCATTGATCTCACACCTACTATAGTAGGCATTGTGCTATATAGTGGGGATGCTAATACAATATAAAAATGAAATAAATCCTGTCCTGAAGGACTTTAAATTCACCTAGAGGAAATGACCTGTATAGAGGTAAATAAAGAATAAATGTATACACAATAAACACCAAATATAGAAGGTAGTAACAGGCAAACTAGTTAAAGAAGGAAAGCATTAACAGTTTTAGGGCTCAGGAAAGGCTTCATCTTCGGATCATTCTCAAGATTCATCTTAAAGGAAAAAGAGAAAGGACACCTAGATGGCTCAGTGAATTAAGAGCCAGGCTCAGAGATGGGAGGGCCTGGGTTCAAATTTGGCCTCAGACACTTCCTAGACCCTGGGCAAGTCACTTAACCTTTATCACTCTTCTGCCTTGGAACCAATACTTATTATTGACTCTATGATGGTAGGCAAATGTTTAAAAAGAAAGGAAAAAGAGAGATTCTACAGTAGAAATTGGAAATGAGAAGGGAGCACTGGGAATAACCAGTGCAAAGAAAGGAGATGGAATGCTTATGATGGAGGAAGGGAAAAAGACCAATATAACTGGGGTGCAGAATGGGGGAAAGAGAATAATAGGATGGGGCTATAAAATAGGCTTGGGATGAATTCTGAAGAGCTTTAAAAAAACAAAATAAGTAATTATATTTTATCTTAGAGGCAATAGGGAGCCACTCAATTTTCTTGATTAGGGAGTCAGATTCGTTCTTAAAGAAAATTGGTTCAGCAATGTAAAGGGATAGAGTAGAGAGGTAATGCAGGAAGACCCATTAGGAGGACATTTAATAATCTATGTGAGAGATGGTGAGGGCGTGAACTAAGGGTAAGAGTTAGTGAGTAAAGGTAAGGGGTCTGATGGCAGGGATGTTGAGAAAGTAGAAATGGCAACATTTAAATGACAACCAGAGGGATATGTGGGATAAGTCTAAATAGGAGGTCAAGAATATTGCTGGGATGAAGGATAAGAAAGAGGGAAATCTGATCGGGTTTGATAGGGAAAGGTGATGAGTTCTGGTTTGGATTGTGAGTTTGGGATGTCTCCAAAACATCTAGTTAGCCAATAGGAATCACTAATAGGCAGGTAAAGTTCAGGGCAGAGACTGAGACCAGGTTGATAGATCAGTGAATCGTCCTGATAAAACCACAAAGAAAGTATAGAGGGAAAGAAGAGAAGAGAAAAGGTCCCAAGAGAGAACCTTGGAGAATACTC
Organism: Gracilinanus agilis; assembly: GCF_016433145.1. NCBI lineage: Eukaryota > Metazoa > Chordata > Mammalia > Didelphimorphia > Didelphidae > Gracilinanus > Gracilinanus agilis. The sequence continues at coordinate 81,679,832 of NC_058131.1, forward strand.
AGAGATTAGACAGCAAAGGAATCCGAAAAGGAGTAGGCAGACAGATCTCAATCCTTTAGATACTCTTTCCTTCCTTAAGCCATCATAGGTGTAATCTGAAGCCACCTGTGTGTAAGACAAAGGGTGGTGGAAGATTTGGTTTGCCTGGGAGGTTTCCCTGGCCTTAGCTGCCATATTGAAATTGGAAGGACAGGAAGGGAGATTGTGTTCATCAGACATGAGCTATGAATCACCAAGTCTCACTAACTTAGAGATCAATATGATGTCCACTGACTAGCCACGTGAACATAAATGAGACATTTCCACTGTCTGAGATAGTTTCCTCCCTTTTCAAACATAACTAGACTACATCATCTCTAAGATCTTTTAGTTACAAAAACCCAGAATCACAGGCTCTCAAGGTTTTATAATTCAGCTTCATCACTTTATAAATGAGGAAACTGAGGTTAAAAAAAAAAAGCTTGCCCAAGTCTGTATGTATAGTAAGCAGTAGAGCCGAGATCTGGTCCCCTTTCCTTTGGCTCCACATTCATCATTTTTATGGTTTTGCTTTTCACATAGTCAATGTTAGTCAGGTCAAAGCTATTCTAAGTGAGTTTGTTTTTGTTTTCGTTTTTTATTCCCTGCCTGTCCTGCCCTTATAGGTCTCTACCTGCGCCAAGATGCTCTACTGGCTTACAAGGGGCTACCGCCATCATAATGACACAGCTGCCTTCTGAAACTCATTGCAACATGTCTTTGCAGCCCCATTTTAATTACCACCAAATGGGGGAGGGGGCGTTCCTCCAGCCATTTTAATGTGTGTTTTATATGTTTCCAGATGCTCTTTTCTAGTTTAAGGAGGAAGTGCTTCTCATTATCATAAAATTTACATGCTTTCATAGGTTTCGATGAAAGACTCTTTCTAGGTGATAATAAACAATTCAGTAATTTGAAGAAAAATATTTCTGAAATGATTGGAGAAAGCTGCTCCAACACACGCAAAAACATGAATTGGCACAAAGGCTTTCATTCAATTCTCCACTGCGAGCAGTGGGCGAAAGCATGTGGGTTGATGTCTATTCAGAATACATTGTGGTGTCAGATGGAGACCCTAAGAAAGGTTTTAAGCACAAGGAACAAATACTGTGCAAAGTGCAGCAATAATAAGCGGCATGTCGAGAGGAATACTTCAAAGTTCTAGAGATGCTTTATACGGTTCACTTCATGGTGATAATTCCAAAATTTAAGGAAGGCAGGCATTGTACTCCCCGTCATTTAAGTGAGGAAAAGGGAGCTACGTGAGGTTCAGAGATTTGCATGTCAGGGAACCAATCAACCAGTGACAGGGCTAGAATTCTAAATAAATTCAGCTGCTTTTTATTTATTATTTTTATTTATTTTATTTATTATGTACTCAGCTTGCTTTTATCAAATACCTACTGTGTTCCAGGTGCTATACTAAGCTCTGTATTTAAAATGGGGAAATAGAGAATGTGTACAAATCAAAGAAAAAGTAATGCAGGGGCAATGAGGTGACTCAGTGGATCGAGAGCCAGGCTACAGATTAAATCTGACCTCAGATGCTACCTAGCTGTGTGAAAAGAGAGTAATGGGAGAGGGTAGAACTTCAGCTAAGCCTTAAAGGAAACTAGAGATTCAAAGGTACAGCATTCTATGCACCACACCAGGAGTTCTTAATGTTTCTTTTATTTTTTCTAACCTTTGGCAGTCTGATGAAGTCTGTGGACCCTTTCTCAGAATAAATAAATAAAATAGTAAAAGCATAAAATAAAATGCATAAGATATCAAAGAAATAAATTATATTATAATACAGTTTTCTGTGGATAACTAGGGGTGCAATAGGTAGAATATGGGGCCTGGAATCAGAACTCATTTTGATGTGTTCAAATCTGTCTTTAAACACTTACTAGCTGTATGACACTGGGCAAGTCACTTCACCTTTTTGGTCTCAGTTTCCTCATCTGTAAAATGAATTGGAGGAGGAAATAGCCAACCACTCTAGTATCTTTGCCAATAAAACCCAAATGAGGTCTCAAAGAGTAAAAAACAACTGAAAATGACTGAAAAATAATATCTATCTAGTTATGTAAAAATCTATCTAGTTATGTAAAAAATATATGCATATATATTTTAAAACTTAAATTCACAGATTCCAGATTAAGATACTTTTTACTACCCCTACAGCCTCTCAGAAATTGGGGTAATTACTGGTAGACGTAGAATTCTGATATTTTTTAAAGTCTTACCTTCTGTCTTAACAGCAGTTCTATGACAGAAGGGTAGAAAGGACAAGGCAATTGGGGCTAAATGACTTGCCCAGAGTCACATAGCTAGAAAGTGTCTGAGGCTGAATTTGAACCCAGGACCTTCTGACTCCAAGCCTGGTACCCAGCTGCCCCTTGATTTTGGTCTTCAAAGATTGATTATCATGAAGTTTCATTTATGCCAAATCACACATTCACAAAGAAGTCTCTCAGGCACATGCATGCCCAGAAGTACCGATTTTCTGGAGATGACTAGCTCCCATGAAGCAGAGACATCCATAGGTACCATGATTTCAGAGTTTGTTCTAATAAAAATGCTTCAGAGTTTCCACAGAGATTTCCTTTTAGGCCATCATAGTTGCCAGGGAGACAGGTCAAGAAGTTAATATGAGCTATCTGATGTGAACAAGTAATTTATCCTCTTTAATCCTAAATTCCTCCCCACCCAGAAGAAAATTGGAAACATAATATTCAAAAAGAAATAGAACCTTGCCTGCCACATTTTTATTTCAAAAAACTTGAGTTCACATTAATTATATTTCATATTTTTATTTCTTTTGTTAAATATTTTCCAGTTACATTTTAATCTGGGTCAGCCACATTTGGGTGGGTTTGACACCTCTGGTTTACAGGTTATTAATTGTTAGAGTACAACTAATGCTGGCTCACTCTTTATAATGGTCCAAGTAAATTCTAGAGGGCATCCTAGACCCAGATGACTATCCTTAATGCAATTTAAGCAAATATGACCACGATTCTTAGCAGCTCTGTTTCTTTCTTTGTCTAATTAAATAGTTAAACTAGATGATTTCTAAAGGTCCTTTTCAACTTTAATAGTCCATAGTCCATAACATTTTTTAATTATCTAGATGTGAAATATTTCTTTTTAGTGGCGCTAAAAATATAGATAAGGCATGGTCCTTTACTTCATGCATCTTAGAGTCTAATAGAAGACATGACAAATAAATCAATATGCAATAAATATAAAATGAAGTAATCAACACCTCCTTCTGCCTCTCGATAAAAAACAACAACAAAAACATGTTGCCAGTATTCTTTTTTATTTAAAATATTTTTCCATGGTTACATGATTCATGATCCCCCCTCCCTTTTCTCCCCCCTCCCAAAGCTAACAAGCAATTCCACTGGGTTATACATGTATCATTGTTCAAAACCTTTCCCCATGTTATTCATAGTTGCAGTAGAGTGATCCTTTAATGCCAAAACCCCAATCACATCCCCACTGAACCACATGATCGATCACATGTTTTTCTTTTGCATTTCTGCTCCCACAGTTCTTTCTCTGAATGTGGATAGTGTTCTTTCTCCTAAATTCCTCTGGATTATTCTGGGTCATGTTATCTTTCAGTCATTGCATTGCTGCTAGTAGAGAAGTCCATTACAATTGTGCCACGGTGTATCCGTCTCTGTGTATAAGGTTCTCCTGGTTCTGCTCCTTCCACTCTGCAACAATTCCTGGAGGTCGTTCCAGTTCACATGGAATTTATTCCTTTAGTAAAAATAAAGTAGGGTGAGCCCACAAATAAGGGAGAAAAAACTAGAAAATAAAATAAAGGTTTGAAATTGTTTCTTAGATACTTTTGATAGATGTTATCAAAGTATCTTCAGTGGTAAGTGAAGTGAAACTCAAAGATAAACTTCCATTCAGGGCCAGGTGCAAGGAATGCGAAAGAGACTCTTGTTTATGAAAAATAAAAAAAATTTATTTAAATATATATGAGAAAAAGGATTTCTCATTCTAAGGGATTCTAACTCCACCCAAATAAACTTCCCAGTTCCACAAGATTACATACACAAGCCTGTGGTTCACAGGCTACACTAATCCTCCCTGATCTAACTAAGTAAATTTATACTATTCTAAATAAACCTAACCACTATAACTCTTAACTTTGCCTTTAAGTTATAAAAGATAGCCAAGGCTACCTGGTTGAATCTTCACAAGAATCAAGTTAGGAATCTGAGCTTTAACAGACTCAAAGTCCAAACCAAAGACCAGGTTTTGTTTGGTCTTTTCACAGTTTAAACAATATATAGTGTTTCCCATGTTGGAAAAGAAAACACTCCACTCCTTCAAGTCTTTCTCTCAGACTGAGATAGAAAGAGGCAAAGATATTACCTTCTCAAGCCCTGAGAGAGAAAGGAGCTGCATGTGGCTCTGTCAACTGCCAGAAGCCCCTCCCGGAATGCCACACCCAAAGAGTGTAACTGTCATAGAAATAATGGCTATAACTGCCAACAGTTGAAATTAACACTCTCTCAGCTCTATTTGAAACTCCAATTCTTTCTCAAGCCAGCTTATCTACTCCTTATCTTTAAACTAATAAAACAATATTTATTTTTCTAACATCATCCTTATAGTTGGAACACAATAGTATTCCATCAGCAACAGATACCACAATTTGTTCAGCCATTCCCCAATAGATGGACACCACCTCATTTTCCAAATTTTTGCCACCATAAGGAGTGAGGCTATAAATATTTTTGTACAAGTCTTTTTCCTTATTATCTCTTTGGGATACAAACTCAACAGTAGTATGATGTTACCAGTATTCTAGGAGGGAAAAAATAAATTAATAGATAGTTTTGTAATTTTTAAATGGCTTCTTTTAGATCATCTTAAAATCTAAAAAAAAAACAAGAAAACTATTTGTCAATATATAACTGTGGTCATTAATTATGCAATCTTGGGGAGAAGATAACACTGTTCTAAACTTCAGCTGTATAATGCCATGACAACACTGAACTTGAACTGATGACTGATTGTTTTCTGCTCATTTTTTAAAAGAAATCAGCAAGTATGAAGATCCTTCAGGAAGTCTTATATAGAAAGATGAAGGGAAAGAAAAGATGCATTTGAACTTACTAGCACAGGCAAGGATTCCTTCATCTATTGCAGGGATTTTTAACCTGTGGTCTGTAAATTTTTTTTATAATTGTATTTTCATATAATTTATTTTCCTTGTAATTTTATATATTGTTATACCTTTAAAAATGTTATTCTGAGAAGAGGTCCATAGGTTTTGCCAGACCCACAAAGGGAACTCTGACACAAAAGAGGTTAAGAATCCTGGCTCAATTCATACCTGATATTCAAAGTCAAAATAAACTTTAATTTTTATGTATTTATTTACTTAAAAACCCTTAGCATATATCAAATAATGGATACTAAGTATTGGTTCTAATGAGAAAGAAGCAATAGGGGCTAGGCAGTTGGGGTTAAGTGACTGCCCAGGGTCACATAGCTAGGAAATGTCTGGGGCAGGATCTGAATCCACAATCTCCCATCACTGACCTGAAGCTTTATCCACCGAACCACCTAGTTGCCCCACAAAATATACTTTATAATAGACATAAGCCTAACTATTAATTACAATGACTGTAATTCAGTGCAGAATATGATAAAATCATATAAGAAAATATTAAGCAAAGAATGGTGTAGGATAGATTATTCCTGACTTAGGGAAATCAGGATGAATTTGAATAACATTTTTGTAGGTCACTTTGATACCCCTATATACAATCCCTTTCAGGATCCATACTTATAGGCTCCTCCTGTTCAACGTAACATTGGGGGGTTGGGTTTTCTTAGCAAAGATAATGAAATGGTTTGCTATTTCCTTCTCCAACTCATTTTACAGATGAGGAAACTGAGGCAAACAATGTTTAGTGGTTTCCCCAAGGTTACACAGATTGTAAGTGTCTGAGGTCTCATTTGAACTCAGGTCTTTCTGACTCTAAGTCCAGCATTCTATCCACTGCATCACCTAACTGTCCACAATATTCATTTTATATAATCAAAGAAATAGCATTCAGTGTGCAAAAAATGTAGCTTTCTTAGACCATACTACCTTAGAAAAAAATCTAAAAATCTGATTTTTCTTCAGATATGACCGCAATTCAATTTCCTAGAAAACACCAATACCTTTCCAGTTTCAAAACCCATTCATTCCTAAATGAACCATTCAATTGAATTATATAGATATAGGTTAAAACCTGAAAGACTGATAAAATACCTACTTATTCTGGGTATGTTTCTTACACACAAACAGCCAATATACTCTGACTTGAGGTTTTTTATTAAACAGATTGCCAAGCATTCAGAAAAGCTCTGCCATGTGACCACTTAATTTTGGTAGATAACAGTCAGCCAATTAGTCTTCATTAGGTTCCTACTATGTGCTAGCCATTGTGCCAGGTGCTGGGGATAAAAGGAAAGTGAAAGACAATTCCTTATCTTAAAGAGTTATGTCTATTGGGGAAAACCATAAACAAACAACTCAGTACAAATAAGATAAAGATATATATATACATATATATATATATACATATATATATAAAATAAACTGGAGATAATCAATGAAGGGAACATAGAAAATAAAGGTGAACTAAGGAATGATTTTTTTGTTTGATTTTTTTTGGTAGAAGGTGAGACTATAGCTGAGACTTGAAGGAAGCTAAGGAACCTGGGAAGTGGAGATGATGAGGGACTTCAAGGGATAAGACTAGCATCTTCCACAGAGCTTTGCTGAGAACATATATAAGCAATAGATTACTTTCTATTCTCATTCATTCACTCACTTATTCAACAAGGATAAAAAGAAAGTGAGGAAACAATCTAATCCAAGCTGTCCTTCAACTCCTGCTAGGAAGTTTGACTGCCCCTAGATCAAGTGTGACCATTATCTGAGCAGATAAGTATTTCTTCATATTCCAATCACTCCATAATTTCACTGATGCATGGAACTTTCTTTCATTTCCACAGATCATAGACCCTTCAGACTTTAGTTCATGGTCTTTGTGAGTTGAGGGTGAAAAAATTTATTTAGTGGCCATATTTAGCTTGGTTTGTCCCCAGGTAGTAGACACACAGTTCATTACTGGGCTAATGGAAATCTCCAAATTATATGAAATGAAAAAACTCTCAAAACATAGAGCCTTGCTAGGAAAAATAAAAACCATGTGCTAATAGGATGAGGTGAATATCATCTTTCTATCTGCTGCTATCTTTCTACCAAAGATAATTTTGGTGAGTTTAAAGATGAGCATCCATCCCAATTCTTTCATTCAGTTATTCACTTTTTAAAAAATAATCATTTCACTTGATTTTCTTATTTTATTTATTTAAATCATCTCATTTTAATCTTAAAAGCAAATTATTCATGTCTGGCAATAGTTTGCCAAGTATTCAATATAAAGGAACAATAGAAGAATATCTACTTATTGCTAGACAATTTTTATCTCTGTGCCATCAAAGGTAAGATGAGAAGAACAATACTTCAATAATGAGCACAAGAATGGACAGCTATTACTTTGAAGTTTTATCATTTGGGGGGCAGCTAGGTGGTTCAGTGGATAGAGAGCCAGGTCTGGAGATGGTAGGTCCTCAGTTCAAATATGGCCTCAGAATTTGGAAATATACCCAAAGGGCTTTAAAATAATGTGTATTTTTTGAACCATCAATACCACTATAAAGTCTGTATCCTAAAGAGATTTTTAAAAATGGGAAAGGACTTTTTCTTCAAATTTGGTCTCAGAAACTTCCAAGGTGTGTGGCCCTGGGCAAGTCACTAACCCCAATTGCCTTATCCTTACCAGTCTTCTATCTTAGAATCGATATTTCATATTGATACTAAGACAGAAGACAAGGGTTCTATTAAAAAAGCATTATTATTTTAAGCATGCAAAGTTCTTTATGCACATTATCCCATCTAACCCTCATATCACGAGGTGCCTTCTGTTATAATCATTATCTTTATTTTACAAGAGGAGAAAACAGTCAGTTACTAAATCTCATTCATTCAACTTCCATAACTTATATGTATACATGTACATGCATATATATTCATATATCTACATATGTACATATCTCCATGTATATGTATATATAGATCTAGATATCTATATCTATGCACATATAAATATATATCCCCTTGTCTCCACTACAATCTATTTCCTACTTCAGTTCTTTATCACCTCTTTCTGAACTATTGCAAATTCTCCATCTCAAGTCATGTCAAAGTGATTCTCCTAAATCGTAGATATAAGTCTCTTTCCCAATTTACTTCAATCACTCTCCCTTACTAATAGGATCAAATATAAAGTCTTCTGCAAATCTGGCCTCAGACACTTCCCAGCTGTGTGACCCTGGGCAAGTCACTTGACCCCCACTGCCTACCCTTACCAATCTTCCACCTATAAGTCAATACACAGAAGTTAAGGGTTTAAAGTTAAAAAAATATATATAAAGTCTTCTGATAGGCACTGAGAGCTCTTTACAACCTGGACTCTTACTGCTCTTCCCTTCTTCTCCTCAAAGTACTCCCAATGCAGTCATACTCATCCATTTGTTGTTCCTCAAATATTATCTTCTATCTTCTCCATTAAAATATAAATTCCTTGAGGGCCAGGAATGTTTTCTGTTTTTTTTTTCTTTGCTTTCCCATCTCTTAACATAGTGCCAGAAGCATGGTAAGTCCTTAATTAATGCTTTTTGATTAATTGATTGATTCATGGGACCTATGCAAACTTGTGTTTTGCTATCAAAGCCTTACATCAATCCTGCCCTATCCAATGAGGCATGGGAGGAGGATTTAAGTGAAGTCTATATATGACTACCAGCCCTTAAAGCAGTTTTGACTTCAAAGATAAGCCAATCCAATAAGCAAGAAGAGACAGATTTCTTACCAAGGAGTGGATTAAAGAGGCCTAGATACACCCCTGTGAGGTGTTTCATTATTACCATTTTAGTGGTTAGGAATCTTAAAAGATGAATACTATACTGTGTTCTTAACTATGAATCTCATACAAATAGTAAGGCATCCTCTGGGCATCTTCAGCATTATCTACTCAAAATCCTTGCTAATTCCAGAAACCCTTGGTCTTGGCATCCTGCCTACCCAAATATCCAATCAGAGGAAAGCTTTGAAGCAAACAATGTACCTTGTGACCAAGCACATAAAACTTTAGACAAAGCATCATTTAAAAACTCATAGAAAACAAAACAACAAAAAACTTCTTTGCCAAATTCAAGAAAGAGCAGAACAATTAGTATTTCTCATTTTCATGAAATTCTGAGCCAAAAAGAAATGAAGCATTATTTGCTCAAAGACTCATTTCTTTTTAATTACCTTCCAAGCCATAATTAGTGTGGAGTGTCTGGAACTCTGCACCAATATTCTGGGGGCACACTTCCTTGGAGAAGAACAATTTCTTCTCTCCTCAGTTCAAGCTAATCAATCAATCAAGTATTTATTAAGTACCTATTATTTGCGAAGCACTGTTCTAGTTACCAGAGCTTTAAATGTAAAAAAAAAATGAAAAAAACCCTATCCTCATAAGATTTTGCATTTTAACAAAGGAGACAGTATATGGATATTTATATACATATAAATATAGTAAATACAAGATAGTTTGGTAGGGGGACAATTATGTTTTGGTGGCATCAGGAAAGATATTTTGATTTTTTTTTGATGACGGTACATGAGCTGCATCTTAAAGTGGGAAAAAAAGATTCTGTGAGGAAGAGATGAATAGAGAGCACATTCCCTCAGTCTCCACTCAGTTGCCAACATGATTTTTTTTTAAACCCTTGTACTTCGGTGTATTGTCTCATAGGTGGAAGAGTGGTAAGGGTGGGCAATGGGGGTCAAGTGACTTGCCCAGGGTCACACAGCTGGGAAGTGGCTGAGGCCGGGTTTGAACCTAGGACCTTCTGTCTCTAGGCCTGACTCTCACTCCACTGAGCTACCCAGCTGCCCCTGCCAACATGATTTTAAGATTGGACCATGTCATCATTCCCCCACCCCACCCGATTCGGTAAATTCCCAGGGGCTTCCTGTGGCCTCCAGGATCAAATATAAAAATTTCTGATTGATGTTCAAAGTCCTGAATAAACTCCCCTTACCCCCACTCAGGCACTACTTTCTCTATTCTTACACCTTATATCCCTCCCTCCACTTATTTTGCCCTCCAGTGACACCACTATTACTAGATCCTTTGTTATTTCACCAACAAGACACTTCATCCCTGGACTCAAGACATTTTCAAGGAACTTATTTCTGTCTCTTAGACTCAACTAAAGTCTTTCCCAAGTTCCTAAGTTTCTTAAATTCTAGTCACTTTTTTGATTATTACACACACACACACACACACACACACACACACACACAGAGACAGAGATAGACAGACAGACAGAGAGTCTGTCTTGACATCTAGAACTGTCTTTTATCTTAACTTTGCAAAATACCTGGCATATAATAAAAGCTAAATAAATGTTTGCTGACTGGTTAACAATGTAAACACAAATAGATGAGAGATGAAAGGCCATGGGTGAGAATCAAAGAGAAGTCCAGCAGGGCTAGTTTAAAGATTGTAGAAGGAGGTTTAATGCACTCTGAAACTGGCAAGCTGGTCCCCATTTGTGAAGTGTTTCACAAGTTACCAAAGGACTACACATTTTTATCCTAGCAGCAATATGGAGACAATGATCAGGTCTTTTTTTGGAAAATCACTTTGGCAGCTAGATGGGAAATGGATTCGATTGGGGAGAGATTTAAGGCAAGGGGAACAGTGAAGAGGCTAACGCAAGAGATGGTTGAAAGCCCAAACTAAGGCAGTGGCTGTGTGAGTAGAGACTTCCTGATGTGAAAGATGGTGATGATGTAGAAATAGTAGCATCTGGCAACTGATGATATATCCCCTTATTAAGGAAAGGTTAATACCAATGCTATGAACGTAGAAGATAGGAGCAAAGGTAGTGCCTTCAGGAACAATGGGGGAATTTAGAAGAAGGGCTTGTTTGAGGGAAAGATATAAAGAGTTCTATTTTGAACTCATTGAATTTGGCATGTCTCTAATTTGTAACATTTAATAGGTTGGTAATGTGGAACTGAAGCTCAAGGTAGTGACTTGGGCTGAGCATATAAATCTGTGTCATATGCATAGAGATTAAAATTAAAATTATAGCTGATGATGAAATCACCAAAGTAAAGGAGAGGACAGGGCCAAGACAGAGTCTTGGGGAAGACTTGAAATCAAATGAATGATGAGCCAACAAAAGAGATGGAGAAAGAGAAGACAGACAGGTAGGAGGTAGAAGCAGGAGAAAGTAGTATTAGAAAAACACAGAGAAAAGGAGGAAAGGAACAAGAATTTATTAAAAGCACATTATAGACATTATCGCATGGGATCCTCACAAAAACCCTGGAGGTACTTTATTTTCTCCATTTTACAGTTTGAAGAAACTGAGGTAAATAGCAGTTAAGTGTCTTGCCCAGAGTCACAAAACTGGTTTAAGTGTCTGAGGCTGGATTTAATTTTGAATATCTGAGTTTTGGCCTATGGCTCTATCCACTGTACCATCTACTTAGTTTTAGGTCAACATCTCCACCATGCACCACAGTGCACTTGAAACAGATGTGCAACCAAAAAAACAGAAGATAAAGACATTAAGTAACTTTAAGGCTTATGGCAAATAGAAGAGTTCATATCCAAGCTAGAAAGTGAGGTGACTACAAAGGATAAAACAAATAATTTCAATTTAATGAACTTGAAAACCTCCATCATGAACAAAATCACTGCAAAAAAAGTAAAAGTCAAATAGCAAGATATAGTTGCGTAAAATATCTCTAATAGGAATCTGACAGCCAAGATATATAGGGAATTTAAAAAAGATACATAAGACCAAGATCCATTTCTCAAAAGATAATTGATGAAGAAGAAAGTATAATGCTCAAAAGAATGACAAACTTATCCATGTGAAAGATTGTTTAGAATCACTAATAAACAGGGAAAGACCAATCAGAATAATTCTTAGGTTCAATTCACATCCAAAAAACTTAGAAAGATGATGAATGAAAGAACTATTCAACATTTAAGGCCTTGTGGCACATCAAAAAGCACAGCATACCAATACACTCTTGGTCAAGCTGTAATTTTGCTATCATTGATTATGGAATTGTTAAACAAATTCTGGTACATTAATGTAAAGGAATAAATGGAAAAGAATGTAATGGAATAAAATATATGTGAATATAAATATATATTTATTCATTTATAATAACAATATTATAAAATAAAAATATATAATAAATATATTGATAATATACTATAATATAAATATATAATTTAAATATATAAATGACTATAATTCAGAAAAGTATGAGACAACTTACATGACACAAAATAAGCTGAACCATGAACACAATATACACAGTGATTACAATAACAGAAAGAATAAGAAAGAGGAACAAAACAATTAAAAATGAGTACTGTGAAATTATAATGACTAAGCTTGTCCCCAAAGAAGATATATTAAAAGTAACTTCCCTTTTATTCACAGAGGCAAGAAACTATTGGTGTGAGGCATTGCATATGACGTCAGACTTTCTCTACATGCTAGTTAGTTCATCAGATTTTTTAAAAATTTATTAAGAAGTGATGGCCATCTAGAAGAAAGGGGAAGGGATATACTAGGAAATATTGATAATGTAAAGACAAAAGATATGAGTAAAATATTTTTTATTTAAAACATGACTAGCTCAATCTCTTCCTATTCACCTCTAACCACAGGCTCACTGTCTATCTTCAGTGTCTTCCAAGAATATAAATAAATAATGGATTATTTGGATAGGTTTTCCTTATGAAATGTGCTTCTAAAAATATAACAAACCACTATCTTCCCAGGTTAGATGATCAAACTGGTATCTTTCTCATTGTTGCAGATTTCTTTCATTGTGAGATACTAAACAATGAAATCAGTCTGAGATGAAGATGACCTAGTTTGTAATCCTTCCCATGTATTTGTATGACTTTGAACAAGTCATTATATCCTAGGTAACTCTCCTTAGAACTAAAAGATTTAGAGAAATTGTTAGTGCATTAGTAGGAACTTACAAGGAATTTCCTTATACTGATAAAATGATGAATTGAACTGGGGGGAACCCCAATGCTGAAGGCATTACATGCTTGGCACATAGTAGACAACAGACGATCATTGGATGAATAAATGAGTTTTACCCAGGAAATTTCTTGATAGCTTGGAACCTTTAGAAATACAACTTTACAGATCTCTTAACAAGATATATAAAAATTGGGCAAAAAACAAATACACAAACAATAGAATTCATTTCTATTAAGATATTAAAGACCAATGGCCACATAGAAGAAAGGAAGCACAATACACAACAGAATGTAAAACTATCCTGTATATTAATGCATGAAGGAATTTCATCTATAGTGTCCTTTTCAACAAGGATAGTTGGTCAGAGGTTGACCTGGTCCAGAATATCAGAGGTCAGACATCAAAAGACAGATCTGCAAAAGACTGAGGGAAGATTCTAAGCCCTCTCTGTCTGGGAAGAATGGGACCAAACACTGGCTTTCCTTTCCAGTGATCCAGATGAATACGATGATTTTCTAGCCATCAGAAAAAAATGGAAACTGAATTCAACTGAGCCCAGGGATCATAGTTCTTCCTTCTCATGCTGGAGCTTTGTTTACTCCAGAATAAATTCAATAAAATGCAGTAACCATTATAATAAATGTAGATGTCACTAATTACAACACTAGATTTTAAGTGCAACTTTAGTGTCTCAAGTGGCCTTTAAAGCTGAGTAAAACCACAGCCAATTCAAATTTAATTAAAACTATCAGTTTAATTTAGTTCAAGTTTACAATAAAAACTATAGTAACCCATTAACTTCATTCCAAATTCCCCATTATCCAGAGAAACAAGCAGCTTGCACAGCCTACACTTTGGTGATGAGTGCAGTTCATTCATTTACCTTGTTACAAAATCAGGCTTCCCTGATGGGCTGGATTCAGCTCCAAAATGAGCTCTTTTTTGGAACAATGCTCACTGGGAATCAGAGCAACAGAGTGGAGCAAGTCCTGATTTTGGACTTCAGAGGAGATATGGTTAAATACTTGACTGGTGTCAGAGAAATCATATATTTTTCTGGACCTCAGCTTTCACAACTATAAAATATATCTGTTGTTGGATAAGGGGTGAGATTAGATGGTCTTCAATGATCATGGTACCTTTTCTATCAGATATCTCTAACTATACTAGAGTTGGCTTTTGTAAACAGCGAGAGTCCCACTTGATTAGAGCACATTCATTTAAGTGGTATTGTAGAATAGCCAAATGAGAGCCCCATGTATAGAGACACTGTCCAAAGGTTTTAAATGAAGGGCCCACCCAAAATCCAATGGGAAGAGATAAAATTTAAACATCTCACCTCAAGGATGAAGGATTGATCTTCCCTGAACCAGACAAATTAAACATTTTGGCAACATTCCCTCTTTCTGAGTCCAAGGCTTAAGATGCCTTCTCCAGCCCTAGTTCCTTTTTTTTTTTTTTTTTACTTCACACAATGTCACTGGACATTGGCCACTCTGTATTCCCATAGCCAGGTCCTACTGGACTCAGTCAATTCTACAATTCAGGTTAAGTTTAGGGTAAGCTAATTCATTCAGTCAGTCAATATTTTACAGGAACTGTAGGTAAAACTGGACCAAATCAGTCCCTAAGCATGAATATCTCCTTCACTGCTCAAATACTTGCCTCATGAAAAAACAATCGCCTCAAGTGTTTGCATGTTTGTGTTTGTTTTTTTAGTTTTTCTTAATGGAGATAGGACAGAAGAATAGCTGTCCACAAAGACTATTCTATGTTGCAGGCTGGTGCATGGAGTTTTGCACAGAGAAAAGAGGCAGTTAAATTGCTAGAGGTGGAAAATCTGCACCCAGAAATGACCCCTTCCTCAAGGATATAAAAAAGGAGAGAGGCAACGAAATGAGAGAATAAAAGGCATCAAATTTCAAATGTGGTTGCATAAGCAAAGGGACTACATAATTTTGCTCCTAAAATGTATAATTAGTCCAATCTTCTAATAGTGAATTTGCATGCTGAACACATTCCTGGTGCCCTTTTTGTTGAGGAGAATACAAACTCCCTCATATATTAGAAAAGCCAAAATAAGCATGATTTTTCTGGCATTTTACTTTGGCAAGAAATCAAAGAATCTCAGAATCACAGAACTAGGAAGAATCCTAAAGTTCAACCTATTTCCGAACAAATAAATACTCTACAATGTACCAAGAAATGGTCTTCCAGAATTTTCTTGAAAGCCTCCAATGATAGTGAACATATTGTACCAGATGCTGTTGGTGATTGTCACCTCCTTAAATGGAAGGCCAAGATGGCATCTATCTTTTTTTTAACTATCATAACTTGGCTCGGACTTTTTGTTTTGTTTTATTTTTTTGTTTTAAAATGTTTAAAATATTTATTCATATTCCAAAATGATAGCATTAAAATTTCACACTGAGATGCTAGTGCAAGCAATGGTATACAAAAGTGCAAAAGAGGTTAGTGATTAACAAATCATTGGTGTCCCACTCTAGATGCTGTTAATGTCCTGTTTCTTAATAAAAATACTTTCTAGTCTTAAAACAAACTCTGCCACATAGATTTTGTGTGTAATTATACAGGGAAAGGACTTAATAAATTTTACTTGAATTCAGCTGAAGAATGCTGGCTCTGGGCTAAGATAATTTTTATATGTGAAATGTTCTCTACTATATGAGAAAACCTGGTACATATATCTATTATGGACCATGCCTTTTGTTTACATAAAAAGCATATTTCTTTCTGTAACTGTTTTCAAGTCCTTCCTGTGATTAATATTAACTGTGTGACCCTGGGAAATTATCTAACTTCCATTACCTTCTGTTTCTTCATCTGTAAAATGATGGTTACAATTGACTACAGAGAATTCTAAATGACTAAATAACAGTGCTTTCTGACAACTGTGTTGTAGCTATAATTGTAAGTCGTCATTGGAATTATAAAGAATCTTATATACCATCTAAACCAATCTCTTCATTTATATGATGAAGAAATACAGACCAAACCAAATGTAGTTGACATATTCAAAATCACACTACTGACTAAGTAGAAGAACAGGTATTCAAAGCCAGGTCCACTAGTACCAAATCCAATGTTCTTTCCGTTATACACTCTTAGAAATCTTCCAAAGGCTCTAATTAAGTAGGTAGTGTTAATTTATCAGGAACAGGAAAGGGGCCTGTGATTTCATTGTTAGAAGGAAATCCCAAGTCAATAAATTCCCTCTATTAGTTCCGTACTTTCTCCAAAATTTTTAGTCTTTGACAGTTTTATAGAACACTAAGAGGCTAAATGCCTTGCCCTAGATCACATAATCAATTGTGTCAGAGAAAAGACTTGAAGCCGAGTCATCCAGGCTCTGAGGCCAGCTCCCTATCCATCATTATTCTTTGTTACCTCTTCATTACTCAGGAAAATTGGGCACATACATTAAACATTACATGAGTGAAGAGGAAGGTTGGATGTCACTGGATAGATATTGGGGTCCGATGGGGAACTGATAGGTCTCATTAGAAAGAAGAATGAAGATTTTGTGTTCTAGAAATCAGCTTATCCTCATAAGAAATCATATTATTCTTTTGCCACTTTTTGATAGTTTTTGCAAATGGCTTTCATGGGTAATTTCAGTAAAACAATGGAGAAATCAGACTGTAAGCCAAATAAAAATTGTTCAAAACATCCTATAATGTCTGCAATATTCTCAGATACTATAATGGCACTGTCCATATTTAGAAGATGGAATCCATGCTCTTCAGTAAATTACTCTCTGATTAGTTCATCTCTTTGTTTCTTATTCCCTTACTAGGGGTAATTTTATATATCTTTTTTCTGAGCAAATTACTTTGAATCCTCCTTAAAATCTGAAAATCTCTCCTTTGGTACCCATATTTTTATATTTTTATATTTATAGTATTATATAGTTATATTTATTATATTTTATATAATGTTTATTTATATTTATTATATATTTGTATATATTTATTATACAATATAGCTATTTAGACATATTTATAAATATATATTTATAGTCATGTATAATTGTTTATAGCATTCTCCCCATAAGACTTGCAAGTTTTTCAATTGATATAATTCACTCAGTCATTCAACAGTTATTTATTAAACATAACTACTGCGCTCCAAGCCTAGCACTATGTGTGGACAATGCAGTTACAAGTCATGGAAATATCTATTTGGATAAGAAAAAGACCTTAAAGGTGATCGAGCCCATACTTATTTTCCGATGAAGGAACTGGAGGAACTGAGCACCAGGGTAATTGAGTGCGTTGTCCAATGACTCAGAAGTAGTAAATGGAAGAGGAGAGATATGAATATGGGTTTTTGTACTCTATTTCTTGTTCCCAAAGAGATTAAAGCTAATGAGAATGAAGTTATATACACAAATAATTATGATACAAGGGAGAGTAAGATACATGGAAAGTGGTATGACATAATTGAAAAGACTACTGTTATATCTCCATTTCATCAAGGATATAAAAAAGGACCTGGGAAAACTTGTCATACAGGAAGTGGCACAGAGTTGGAGCTTGAAAGAATAGAACTTCAACAAAGTCATCATAGCATCACGGATTGGGCCCTGGGCTTGGAGTCAGGCATGGATCCAATGTTCAATTATTTTAGTTATGGTTAATTCTTTGTGACCCTTTTTGGGGTTTTCTCAGCAAAGATAATGAAGTGATTTTTCATTTCCTTCTCCAGTTCATTTTATAGATGAGGATACAAAGCCAAACAGGCTGAAATTACTTGCCCAAGGCCACATAGCTCATGTTTGAGTCCAGATTTGAACTCAGGTCTTGACTCTAAGCCTGTTGCTCTATCTACTGTTCTACCTAGATACTGGTCCAAATCCTGCTTCAAATATCTTGCAGTGTGACCTTAGTTAATTCTCTTGAGGTCCTTATGCCTCAGTTCCGTCATCTGCAAAAAGAAGGGATTAAATGGGCTCTGAGATCTCTTCCACCTTTAAAAACATGATCCTATGCAATTTCCAGGCATGAGTAGAAAAATCAAGGAAATATAAAAGAATAAATGAGAAATGAGAAAATGAGAAAGACATATGAGGAGTAGTCCAGTTTGGCTGAACAATGGACTACATGAAATAGAACTGGATAGGATGATAAAAAAAAGTCATACAATTAAGTTGGGGTCGAGGGTAGAAAAGGACCTTGTCTGCTAGAATCAAGAATTTATACTTTGTGAACTAGGTAACAGAAAATCCCTGAATGTTTTCCAGGAAGAGATAAAACAATCATAGTGATGAATTAGAAAAATTCAAATAATTCCATTTCACTCTACAGGCATTTATTAAGTACCAGCATAGTGTCAAGTATTGGGGACCCAAAATGAAATAAAATTTGCCCTTACAATGTTTACATTTTACTAAGGAATGGGGAGGGATAATTAATGACATAAAAAGAAATGGCAAATATAAAAGCATACAAAATAAATACAAAGGAAATATGGAACATGGGCTAGTAACAATTGAGAAATTAGGAAAGATCTCACATAAATGATACAAGCTGAGTCTTGAAGGGTCATAAGGATTCCAAGAAGCAGAAATGAGGGGGAAGGGCACCCCAGACATGGAGGACAGTTTGAACAAAAGCCTGGGGATGGGAGAGAGAAGACTGTATATGGAGACCAGGAAGGAGGCCAATTTGGCTAGAACATAAGAGTATATGAAAGAGAATAATGTTCAATTAATCTTGTCCTGATTATATTAATCAAATCTCAAGGTGAAAGATGGTTTAAGGCAAAGGATAGATTTTTATAGGTTGGTCACATCCTTTCTTCATCCATTTTTTTTTTAATTTTTTTTTTTATTTTTAAACCCTTAACTTCTGTGTATTGACTTATAGGTGGAAGAGTGGTAAGGGTATTCTTCATCCATTTTTGTTACACCAAAGCTAGTAAGGCCCCAAGAAAAAGATAGGCTCTTCTCTCCTCCACTTCAAAATTCTAGGTGTCCCACAGGATTTTGTCCTGAGCCTTCCTTTTCCCTTCTCTCTCTATACTGCTGCATTTGGGAACACATTAGCTCCCATGTATTCAATTATCATCTCTATGTTCATGATTCTAAACCTATTTATCTAGCCTCAACCTCTCTGCTGATCTCCAGTTTCTCCTTTCCAATTGTTTTTTAGACACTTTGAACTGGATATCAAGTAGATATCTTAAACTTACCATATCCAAAATTGAACCCATCATTTTCCCCTACACTCTGTCCCACTCTCACCTCCCCTTTTAACAATCCTTTTAGTCTAGGCTCAAAACCTAGGAGTCATCTTCAACTTCTCACTATTTCTCTCCCCACATTCAGTTTGTTGCCAAGGATGAAGGATTTCCCCCTTGCAACATCCGAATGCAGCACTCCATCTTCTGCCACCCCTCTAGTGAAGACCTTTATCACCTCACACCTGGATTATTGTAATAGCCTGCTGATGGGTCTGCCTGCCTCAAGTCCATCTTCAACCTCTAAAGGAATTTTTCTAAATGCAGGTCTGACCATGCATGGTCCATCTCCCTACTCAGTAAACTCCAGTGGATCCTGATCACCTCCAGGAACAAATACAAAATCCTCTACTGTTGAAAGGCTTTCATCACTTATCCTCCACCCACCATGTTTACAGTCTTCTTATATCTTCTCCCATGACCCCTACCGTCTCTTAGATCTAATGACACTGGCCTCCATACTGACCCTCAACCAAGGCTCTCCATCTCTTAACTCTAAGCATTTTATCTGGCTGTCCATATGTGGAATATTCTCCCTCCTCCTTTCTATCTCCTAGCTTCCCTAGCTTCTTTCAAGTTCCAGTTTAAACTTACCTTCAATAAGAAATCGTCCTCAATATCTCTTCATCCTAATGCCTTCCTTCTGTTGATTATTTCCTATTTATCCTCTAAATAATTTGTACATGTTGTCTTGAGAGCCACTTGTAGGAAGGAACTGTCTCTGTCTCTTACCTTTCTTTATATTTCCAGAGTTTAGCACAGTGCCTGGCATAGAGAAGGAGTTTAAGAAATGTTTATTGACTAAATGGATTAAAACAGCCCTGCTGCTGAGAAACCTGAAGGTAATGGACCTCTTATACTCCAGAATTCTGGGCCACTGTGGGCTAAGTCAATCACATGTCTGCAGTCTGGCATCAATATGGTGAGCTTTGAAAGGTGAGAGGTGAAAGTTGGGAGTGAATCGAGTTGCCCAAGGAAGTGTGAACTGGCTCTGATAGGAAATGAGCCAGGTCAAATCTCCCATGTCAATCAATATCTACTCTGGGTGAGGTAGGCAAACCCCCATCTTTAAAAACATCACAAATATCGTGTATAAAGAGCAGATATTCTGCAGCTTAAGGAAATGCCTTGGGGTACAGCTGCCAATGACCTTGATTTAAGCAGCTATTTAGTGGGAAGCCAGCCACTATTGCTGGTGTGGAGATTATCTTTCCCAGTCCCTTTCTGGGGCACAAATGAACAAAAACCAGTTGACAATAAGGAATTTTTTAAAATAAGAAATTAAATTCCAGGGCAAGTCAGTGCATTTGGAGAGTTCTCCAGAGTTGGGGGATACAGTCATGACCTGTCACTACTGAAGATGACAAAAATTTACATGAATAGAATTAGTTATTTTTGAGATCCTTTCCAGGAAAAGAGCCTGCTCCAAGAGAATATTTGTAATTGTAATTCTGTAATAAGTAATTTTGTAATTTGTAATTGACTAAGTAGCCTAAATTGTCTCAGGGTGTCTAAACTATAGTAAGAGCCTCCCACTTGATCTCCTCCCTACAGGTCCTTCCTTTCTCCAATCCATCATTTACAAAACTTTCAAAGTGATTTTCTTAAATTACAAGTCTGATGGTATCACCTTTCTATTCAATAAACTCCAGTGGCTCCATATTATATCTAGAATAAATACATATTCCCTCCAATTGGGATTTAAAGCCCTTCGTAGCCTACTTCCAACCAACCTTTCCAGCCTTATTTTACCATATACCCCTTCACAAACTATGGTTCGGAGAAATGGGTTTCTTTTGCTGTTTCTCAAACACAACCACCCATTTTCCATCTCTATGTCTTTGCATAGATTGTCCCCAGTGCCTACAACACCTCTTCTCTCCTCTCCCTCTTAGATTGTCTCATTACTTCAAAGTTCAGTTCAAATGACATATAAGCATGCTGCCTTCCTTGATAGAATATAAACTCCTTGAAGGTTTACTTAGCAACTGCTTAATAAATATTTATTAATTGATTGATCTCCCCCACCTGACTAAGGAATCTGGAATGAATAGGCAGAGCAAATGAACAACACATTTGGTTCAGAATTCAATAGGATGGGAACAACAGCTTGGTCGAAATTGGAAAATCAATAGCATTCTCAGTGATCCAAAATTGCTTGTAGCTACCAAGTCCATCCTTATAACATTCTCTAACCAGAAAAGATGGTAGACCAATTATATGTCAGCAAGGGTAAACATTAATATGCAATGGAAGAGTCTCAGACAAGTCCTAGGAAGTTGCCTGAGAAGTATGGTAGCTAAGCAATTTGCCCACATTCCCTACTAAATGTCAGAGATGGGATTTGAGCAATCCCGGTCTTCCTGACCTGAGGATCAGCACTCTGCTACCCACTAGAACACACCATCTGTAGTGCCCTGGTACACTTGAGTCATTAAAAAGAACTAGAAAAATATTCTGGCACATTAGATTAATCTTCTAGGAAGAATTTCTAGAAGGACTTAGATCGAAATTTCTCTCAATAAAATGTTTTGTAGCTTTGATTGGTCTAAGTATAGAGATTATCTACATTAATAAAATCAGGAATTGAACATAGTAGATTACTAGCGAGAGAGATTAGGAATCCCCAAATGGGATACTTATAGTAAGGACAATTTATCAGATTCCCACAGCTGGATAAAAATACCCTTTTCTGGAACTATGCTCAAAGGGCTATAAAAGACTGTCTGCCCTTTGATCCAGCCACACCACTGCTGGGTTTATAATCCAAAGAGATCATAAGGAAAAAGATTTGTACAAAAATATTTATAGCCATGCTCTTTGTGGTGGCAAAAAATTGGAAAATGAGGGAATGTCCCTCAATTGGGGAATGGCTGAACAATTTGTGGTATCTGTTGGTGATGGAATTCTATTGTGCTGAAAGGAATAATGAACTGGAGGGATTCTATGTGAACTGGAAAGACCTCCAGGAATTGATGCAGTGTGAAAGGAGCATATCCAAGAGAACATACCCTGTGGTACAATCAAACATAATGGACTTCTCTACTAGCAGTAATGAAAGGATCCAGAGCAAGGCTGAGAGACTTATGAGAAAGAAAGCTATCCACATTCAAAGGAAGAACTGTGCAAGTAGAAACACAGAAGAAAAACAATTGCTTGAACACATGGGTTGATGGGGATATTTGGGGGATGTAGAAGCTAAAAATCACCCTAGTGTAACTATCAATAATATGGAAATAGCTCTTGATCAATGATACATGTAAAACCTAATGGAATTGCATGTTGGCTATGGGGTTGGGGGTGGGGAGAGGGAAAGAACATGAATCATGTAACCATGGGAAAATATTCTAAATAAAAATTTAAATAATTTAAATATTTAATTTAATTTTAATTTAATTTAAATAAATCTAAATAAAGAAAAAATACCCTTTTCACCATGCTATGTCCACCAAGCAACTTTCTCATCTGTAATTTGCTTTCCTACATTCATCTATTCTAACCAATCAAGAAGGAGTACCTTATTTAGACAAATAGTCCAAGGACTGGGTCAGTTGTATTTCTTAAAATAAATCAATAAATTAGAATCCTGGTTAGTAAATCAGCCTCTCTGGAATTTGATGGATGTGAAAAAATTTCCCTAATCTGGGTCAAATGATAAAACTAAATTACTAACCTAGAAAGCTGAGGATAAAACCTAGACCTGTGCTGGTACCAAAGGCCTATGAGAGAGTCCACAAAGTCTTCAGATTTCCCTCTATGCTGCACATCTAAGTATAGAATAGAGTATCTCTCAGGGAGAGTTCTATGTATTCAGCCATGGACCCATACTATCTGCATTTACAGGTATAAGAATACATGGTGTTCACAATAATGAATCCAAGTTACAAAGTAAAGAAAAACTTTCACTTTCTTAAAATGTAATGGCTAATCATTTTATTCAGTCAAACAAATATTTATTGAGTACATCCTATATGCTAAGCACTGTGCAAGGAGCTAGAAATATACAGACTAAAAAATAATCCTTGCCCTCAGGGATATTTTATTCTACAAACATGAATGAATAAATGTAAAATATGTGAAAAACTAAATATGCAATAAGGTATTTTTTGGGGGGTGGAAAAGTTCTAACAATTAGGGATTTCAGGAAATGTTAATGTAGGTAGACAAAAAGATAGCATTTTAACTTAGTCTTATGTAAGGGGACTAATCATGAACCTATCTGCCTCCACTCCTCCCCCCCCCCCCATTCTACCCCTTGATATATGCTCTGAAAGGATCACAAGCCATAGAGAATATATGGAATTGAATGGCCACATGTGTTGTAGCTCACTGTTAAAGTGCTTATTGCTTTGGAATAACCCAGCAATTTCTTACCCCATGGGGCAATAGAAGGAAGAAAGTATATTAAAATAAGATTGGTCATTAAGGATCCCCCAATCGGTATACTTTAAAGGAAGAAACAACTCTTCTTGTTCCCTCTTCCACCCAACTGAGTACATGGGAACCCCTTGTCACACCCTCTTAGACTTTCCAAAATGGAGATGGTCAACTTCCTCCACCCATGGGCAGCTGTGGAACCTACCAGCTAACAAATAAAAGCTAGAGAATGTTGCTACTATAAGAAAGTCAGCTGAACAAATTGTGGTATCTGCTAGTGATGGAATACTATAGTGCTCAAAGGAATAATGAACTGGAGGGATTCCATGTGAACTGAAATGACCTCCAGGAATTGATGCAGAATGAAAGGAGCAGATCCAGGAGAACATTGTACACAGAGACGGATACACTGTGGTAAAGTTGAACATAATGGACTTCTCTACTAGCAGCAATGTAAGGATCCAGAGCAAGGCTGAGGGATTTATGAGAAAGAAAACTAGCCATACTCAGAGGAAGAACTGAGGGAATAGAAATACAGAAGAAAAACAACTGCTTGATCACATAGCCTTATGGTAATATTATTGGGGGTGTAGACACTGAACTATAACTCTAGTCCAACTCTCAATAATATGTAATTAGGTCTCAATCAATGATACATGTAAAACCCAGTGGAATTGTGTGTCAGCTATGGGGGAGCAGGATTGGGGGAGAGGAAAAGAACATTAAACATGGAACTATGGGAAAATATTCAAAATTTTAAAAAAAGATTATAACAAGATGCATTACAAGAGGAAAAAAAGAAAGTCTGAGTTTACTGCATCTTCTACTTTGTGTTTCTATCCTTGAGAATAGATGACTAAACAGTGTTCCAAGATAAACATTTCCAGCCTGGAGAGAACTTTGTGAGCTTGAGAGATTCTAGGTCTTTCTGTTAGTCTGGTGACATAATGAGATTTTATAACTATGCTCTTTTAGGGAAAATGATCACTGACAGGAGGATGAGTCCAAGCCCTGGTCTGACTTGCCAGAAAACATGAACCTTGAAGGAATTGTTTTCATTATATAAAACTGAAACAAAAATGAAATAGCTTTTTAGCAAAGTCCTATACAGTTTCATGCTTTGATATTCTCACTATTAATCTCTCAGAAGACTATAATGAAGTATTAAGTTACTTGCTATTTTGGATTCTAAGCCTTTCTCAGCACATGTTTATGAATATTGTGTAGAAAAAATAAATAGCTGTCTTAGTTCTGATATACCCCATACCCTGAGTACTTTTCTAATTTCTTTAGAAGATATCCAAATATGAACTACATCTAAGCCATAATTCATTATTTTCTGGGACTGTGACAGGGCATACAAAGTCAGAATGATAAAGCTCTTTAACCATCATTTTAGGGTCCAGGTTCAGTACTCGTTTGAGCTTAAGCATAAGCTGCCCTTTCTGGGAGAGAGAATTCCCGATATCTTTGGACCTGTGAATGGACCTAGGAATTTCAGATGGCAAGAGCAAGGAGGAGAACATTCAAGGAAGACATAAAGGATAGCCTATGCAAAGATTTAGAAGCAGGAGAAAGAATATTATTTGAGAAATTTTTCTAAAAGCTAAAGTAAGGATTTTTTTTTCTCTACTGAAAAGTTACTAGCATTAAGGCTAGCACTATTCTAGACATTTGTTTATGTATTCAAAAACCATAATGATTTGACTCAATTCCACATAGCTTCTTAGTAACAGAACTATGTTGAGAAATCTGTTTCTTGACTTAAGTTTCTGTGTTGGGATTCCATGACCTCTCCCCTCTTTTTAACTATTTTAAACCTTTTAAATCCACCAAGTATTTCTATAGGGTTACTAGGTATTTTGTGATTAATTATAACATATAGAATGTAACTAACGATCCATGTCCTAACAGGTTTTGACAAGTCAAAGACTTTGCCAGAAATACATCATCCTTATCCCCACTTCCACTCCATGTCACGGTGGTTGCAGCTCCTCATAAAAATTTGTAAATTCAACATATCACCATTGAGTGCCTGAACTGAACTTCTACTTCGATGTCATACCATGATAAGATGTGGCTTTCTGTTCTCAAAGGCTATGCTAAAGTGAGGCTGACAAATCCCACAAAAAGATGGAGAGGTTTTGAACTCTGGCATAAGTATAGCAGTAATTAATGTTTTATCCATACAAATTTTAAAAATCTGTCGACTGAGATAGAGAAGGATCATGAGTTGTATCAACGCTGAGAATTAGTACCTACACCTATAAAACCTTGACTCTTTTGAGGGTTTAAATATTTATTTGGATGCAACTTTTTGCAGAGTCTTGCGACATATACTTGGGAGTGAGGAGGGGCACTGCTCACACAGAACTTACCATCTACTTCAAAGGATAAGCAACTGAAAAGCTGGATAATGATCAAAAATTTAAATCTCAGTTCAAGACGATTGGAGAAAAATCACAGGACCATCTAGAGATCTACATATTTTATTTGGCCTTATGTCAATCAATATTGTTTTCTTCTTTTAAGAGGAAATGCAATAAGTCAACAATATGATGTGGCTGCCCAAGGGGCTGGGGGGGGGAAGGGCTAATATAATTTTGGGTTGCATTAAGAAAGGTCCAATATAAGGGAGATGAAATCTCATCATTCTCTACTCTGGTCTGGCCACAGTTGGGGTATTGAGCTTGCTTCTTTGAAGAAGAGTTGAAAGGTACCCAAAGTAAGGCAAAGCTAGTCAATGGTTTGGGAATCATGACATGAGGGTTAGTTTATTAGTTGGAGGGACTAGAAATATTTAATCTGGAGAAGAATAGAATTGCTGGGAAGAGGTGGTCATAGTAATCAAGCATAAAACCTGTCGTCTAGAAAAGAGATTTGACTTGTTCTGCACAATCCAGTGAGGAAAACTGGAAACAGTAAGTCAATCAGACATCAAGCATTTATTAAACCTTATCAGGTAAGCCAGGTACTGTGCTCTGTGCCAGGGATACAACCAAAGGTAAAAACAACAATTTGGCTTAAATTAAGGAGCTCAGGGGGCAGCTGGGGCTCAGTGGATTGAGAGCCAGGCCCAGAGATGGGAGGTCCTAGGTTCAAATCTCGCCTCAGACACTTCCTAGCTGTTTGACCCTGGGCAAGTCACTGAACACCCATTGCCTAGCCCTTACCACTCTTCTGCCTTGGAGCCAATACACAGTATTGGCTCCAAGACAGAAGGTAAGGGTTTAATAAAAAAAAATTCTAAAAAAAAATTAAGGAGCTCACATTCAAATAGAGGAGACAATATGCAAAAATGTGTACTTTTAGTGTAAATTGAAAGTAGTCTCAAAGGGAAGACACTAACAGTGAGAAAAGAGGTGCAGGGGGAGGTGGAGAAGGGAAGATCTCTTAGGAGTTGAGCTGTCTAAAAGGAAACCAGAAGGCAGAGGGAAAGAGAAAGATCATGCCAGATGTGTGAAAAAGTCACTAAGCCTTGAAATCCAGTGTCTTATATGATTAACAATAGCAAACAGGTCAATATAGCTGGTTCAGAGTATATGTAGAGAACTGTAACTTGTTTGAAGTTTGAAAAAAAAAGCATATTTATGTTCAGTATAACAAAACATTATCTAGCAATTAGAACTATCCAAAGTAAAACTAGATGCCTGAATAGGTAATGCCTTTCCCAGCATTGGCGGGCGTCGAGTAAAGGCTAGATGACCACTTATCTAATATTGCCTAGACAAGACTCCTGCCCTCTGAGGCCCTTTCCAATTCTGAGCTCCTGTACAAAATAGTAGGATTATGAACTCTCTAAATCCTAATTGGAAACCCATGGATAGAAGTCTGAATTAATAAAGCTCACAGATGAAAATACAAGATGAAAATGCGCGTTCTGATGATCAGCTGTGGAAGATTTACTACTCTGATCAAGACAAGGATCCAAGCCAATTCCAAAGGACCCACGATGAAAAATGCTCTCCACCTGCAGAGAGACGGACTCTGACTGTAGATTGGAGTATATTTTTTCACTCTATATTTCTTCTTTTTGTGTGTGTTTTCTTTTGCAACGTGGCTAATCGAGAACTATGTTTTCCATAGTTTCATATAAATAATTGATAGCAGATTGCTTGCCTGTTCAAGGATGGGGTGGAAAGGAGGAAGAAAAATATTATCATTATATTACATATTATGTTATATATATAGAAATAAAAATAAATACCTATGCTTTCACAAGTAAGTGAATGTTAAAAATTAATATAACAGAGCTATTTAATGAAACAAATAAATATGTGTTTATTCATATTTATTTTTAAGAGAGGAAGTTTCTTCTATAACAGAGAGCCACTGTTACCTCGCTGGGAGGCTTTTGTAGCTCCTCATGATAAACAACAAACATCTCAAGCCCCAACCCTCTGTGTTACTGCTTATAGAAGCAACAAACAGCAATGATAGTTTAACACCAAATTACTTCTGAACTTTAAACAACGTTTCTCATAACAGCTGCCTTGGGGAAGGATACTGGCAAGTGATTGTAGATTTTATTCATGTGCAGACAGGAGACGAGGTGAGGAAACAATTCCTAAATGAAGAACTCAAAATTATGAGCAGAATGCCTACTGCCAATAATCAAAATAATTCTTCTCTGCATAATAAACGCTGCAGCAGCGCAGCTGCCAACAAAGAAATAATGAACGCTAAGTCAAAATAAAAGTGTCTTTTTTTCTCCCCCCTCTGCTACCTTACAAGGGAAGCACATCCTGGAGGAAGGCTTTGTCAGATGCTTCTCAAAACATGCAATCAACATTTTCCTGAACATACAGCTGTTTAGGTACCTTCCTTAGTTCTTCTGCCTTAGTAGGGATGAAAAGGATAACTACTTTGTCAGTGGTCTGGAGATGTGATTAGAGGGGATGGAGCGCATTGCCCAGGCCAATCCCTGATGAGACTCTGCCGTATTTAACTATTACTTCTCACTTTTCTTGTTGTTTTTGGTTTTTTTTTTTTTTTAGTGTCGTATCTTTAAGCTTAGAGTAGTGGAAAACAGAATGGACTTGGACCAAGGGATGTGAATTCCTGTGCTAGCTCTACTTCTAATTAGCTCTGTGACCTTGGGAAATAAATTATTTCTTTCTGGGCTTCAATTTCTACAACTATAAGACAAAATTGGACTAGTTAAGTCAATCTGCATTCATTAAGCACTTACTATTAGCTAGAAATCAAAGGAAACCTTAGGAATATAAAAAGATGGAAAAAAAGAAAGGTGACTTGCCTAAGGGGTCTATGACACAAACTTAAGAATCTCTGGGCTAGATAATTTCTACAGTGATTTTCAACTCTAACATTTATGAATGGATGTGAATTTTCTTCCCATTCAGACTGAAAGCTCCATGCGGGAAAGACCAGTGTCCAGTACTTTTCTTTCCCCAGAGCTATTGATATTTTAAGCCTCTTATATATTTTTGGTAACTGACTTTTCTCACTATTGATTTGTTTTGGGCAAGTAATGCTTAATGACATGGATTAAAATCATTAAAATGTAATGACTACAATCCATTCTGGATCAAATCTTATTTTCTTCATCTGCAAAATGATGGACTCGGTAAACTCTAAATGTTAAGTGAATGATCACAAGATCTGATTTTTTGTTTCTAGCATGACCTCAGCTCTCTTGTAGAAGACAAAAGGCTCTAACAGCCTCTTGGCGAGGAATAATTGCCGAAAAGCAAGAGAAAGAGTGAATAAAATGTTGGCAGGAGTCAGGAAGAACCAAGTTCAATTCATATCACAAATCCATGCTAGCTATGTGATTCTGGGTCAGCCATTTGATTTCTCTAAACCTCAGTCTCCTTATCTACAAAATCAGGACAATAACAGCTACTTAACAGGGTTTTTGTGAGGTTCAACCAAGATAATATATGTTAAGTGATTTGAAAATGTTAAAGCGTAAATGATATTACGCTTTATATATATAAATATATATATTTATATGTTATATAAATATAAGTAAATAAATATAAAATGATATTATTACAAAAGCAAACAATCACAAGAACTGGATGACCTCTTGTCTGATATGGTCTGGAGGAGATTCCTGCCCTGACTACATGTCCAAAAAATTCTTACTAAATCCTGTTCCTAAAGATGAATAATTGGTATACAAAGTTATACATTAGGAGACGTGGGA
Organism: Gracilinanus agilis; assembly: GCF_016433145.1. Lineage (NCBI taxonomy): Eukaryota > Metazoa > Chordata > Mammalia > Didelphimorphia > Didelphidae > Gracilinanus > Gracilinanus agilis. The sequence continues at coordinate 81,709,830 of NC_058131.1, forward strand.
TGCATGATTTGCTACTCCTTTTTTTGATGGGTACAGGGAGCAGAAGCTGGGGTATATACATCCAGCAAGGACAAGCACTTAAATCACCCACCGAGCTTAGGTGGAAAGACTTTTTGGAGTAAAACTTAGGAAGGCACACTCCTGACCCAGCTTATTCACTGTCAGAAGCATTTCTAATAACATTCAAAGCAAGTGTTGGACAGCTCTGATTAATATACCACACAGGTCTCTCCATAGATACTCTTGAGGATATAAATACTGCTGAAAAGCCAGTTCTTTTAAAAGCCTAGTGAGGAGCTCTGCCTGGTGAATGATAATAAATGGCAGGCAGAACTTATAAGGTACTTGGTTACCATGTCTAAGAGTATCGGGAAATGTTGTTTATACATCAGATTTGAGGCCATGGTAGCAAGGAGGTCTTCTTTGGAAGTAAGATTTCCTGGGGGATTTGAGATATTTCCCCATTTTATCGGTGGGTCAGAAATCACATCGCAAAGTTCCCTCACTGGGAACCTTCATGTATTTCTCATCAGGCTGAACTAGGTCTGTTCATTTGTTTCTTCTTAGAGCAATATGACACTCACTTTCCTAGGGTTAGGAAGTTTGAGATTCAAAATTACTTCTGAGAGAGCTAGTCTAATTGATTTCCCTTCTATGTGATCATAAGGATGCACTAGTAAGGGAGATGCCACCTGACGCCCCAATCCATGGACATGGAATCTTTATGTGGCTTGATAAATTCCATCTGGTAACTGTCCCAGAGGGGTATGGCTTGAAGTATTCTAAAATAGTGCACCAAAGAAATCTGTAGGGAATCACTCTAACCCAGATGTAGCTGTTTCTTCCATTCTGCTCTCCAATACATTGCAGGATTGTGCAGATAAGTCAAGATCTCTGTTGAGTACTTTACAGAGCACACAAATAATTTCCTAGTATGGTGCCAGTCGCAGTACAAATTTCTTGGCACTGAAATTCAATTTTTAATTAAACTGAAGTCAAAATTGAACTATAATAATATATAATATATACTACAATAATGTATAATAAGTTTGTGTATAATATAAAATAAATATGCATTATATTAACATATATAATAAAAATAAAATGAATAAAAAATAAAACTTTATATAATAATAACCCTGAAAGTCAGAGCACTGAGCTGAAAAAAGAATAAATCAATCATTCAATCAATCAACAAGCATTTATTAAATGTCTGCCTCAGTGCTAAGGTTACAAAGGAAAAAATGAAATAATTCTTGTCCTCAAGAATCTTACATTTTAATGAGAAAATCCTTGGTTCAAGTCCCAGATCTGTCACTAATACCTTTGAGCTTTGGGCAAGTCCCTTCCAATAAATGGATCTCAGTTTCCTCATTTATGTAATGAAGAAGTTGGACTAGACAATCTCTAACATCTCTCTTAAGGTCTGTGATTGTTTATTATATGAAATAGGAAAGGAACACAAAGGATGAGATTGATCAGCTAATATTCATATCAATAATAATAGCTAGCATAATAATCAAGAATGTTGTAGTCTTTCAGCTATTTAGACCAAGTTTGGGTTAGAAATATTTTTCCCCTTTAATTCTGAGATATTCTAGCTAATGTCCTCATTAGCTACTTTGGGTCTTTGGTAATATCATTTATATGAACCAGAGGAAATTTGCTTTTTTGTTTTGGTTTGTTTTGGTTTTGGTTTTTGATTTTTGGTTGTTTTTATTTGGGATTACTGGAGTAATATTTCCCCAAGGCCATGACTACTTAGAAGTTAGCACAATAAAAACACATAATAGAAAACGTACTAGACTTGAAGCCCAAAAAAGACTTGGGATTAAATCCTGTGAATGTAATAATGACTTCTTTAAGCCTCAAAATTCTAACCTATAAAATGGGTATAATAATGCATGCGTTATCTAAACTACCTTACAGAGTTGTTGTGAGGACTAAATTAATAATGAGCTTTGTCAGTGTGAGAGTGCATCAGGCACAATTTGGTTGTCAGAAGCAGCAAGATGGTGAGGTGGTTTAGACAGGAAGACCTGAGTACATATCCAATTTGGGCAAGTCATTTAACCACAGTCTGCCTCACTTTCCCCATCTGTAAAAATGGAGGTAATAATAAAACCTACCTGTAGGGTTGTTGTAAGAATTAAATAAGATAAGATTTATAAGGCATTTTTTTCAAACATAAAAATATTTATGTTAAAACATTAGCTAAGTTTTTTCTGTAATTATTTCGTAGCTTGCTGAGAAAAAAAATTATAGCCTCATTTCCTTCCTTCTTTGTCCTAATCCTCTTCATCATTAGTTAATGTCAATCAGAATGGTTTTACTGAAGTCATAAATTCATGCCACTCAAACTAAAGTACCACATTTTTAAAGAATCACAGTATTACAGGAGATAGAGCTCAAAGGGACTTTAGAGATCATTGAGTCTAACATCCTCATTTAAAAGGGAGGGAATTAAAGCCCAGAGAGGGAAAGTCACTTACCCAAGGTCACATAATGAGCTAGCTAGGGTCTATAAAATTAAGTTATGATATTAAGGATAATTGGGCAAACATAGGACCTACAGGTTCATGTCCTCAGTAACCCTCCCTTACCGTCCCTCTCTTATTTAAAAGAATAAACCTCCTTTGTAGAAATAAAAGGGCCAAGTCCTAGGCTCTTCTCAGCCCTGTCTCACAACTGGTATCCTCCTTTCCTTCTTTGTAAGGTGAGAGTTTAGGGCAGAAATTTTCTGCCCTGCATGTAAATAATTTCCCCCAGGGTATGAGGAATAAACAAACTATAAGAGGTAGGGTCCCTCACCCCCAGGTGCCCACCCCAGGGTCTTGGAAAGAGATTAATTTTTAAAAAAAGATTGCTGCCCTGTGACTGATCTTCAGACACCTTTGTGTCTTCTCTCCTGTGTTTTAAATTGATTAAAGCTAGCAGTATATTAAGTATTAATTTTGTTGGTGTCCTGCATAAATGTATTGTAATTATCAAACAAAATGTCAGGACTGCCTCTGCCTTTCAAATGAACACCAAGGTTATTACCAATTTGCTCCTGATATAAGGAAGTGATTTTCACGTACTTAAATCAGCTCTCAGAAGGAAAAGAAGATGGTTCATAAAGTTTCTATTAGCATATAGAAGCAGCAACATCTGCTGTGTGTCTTGAGCAACTTACATTTAACCTCGGAGGCCCTTGATCCCCACCACCATGGACCATTCCTTCTATATAGCCTTCTAGGAGGTCTTTCTACTTCCACCTACTTCCATTTCTGCCCTTTATCCTTTCTAACACTTTCAGCAAGATCTATCATACGAAAAAAATAATCTAGTCATGTCACTCCTCTGATCCAAAAAATCTTGAGCAAACTCCTTTCTCTGGCATTTAAGGCTCCCTACAATCTTGTTTTGGCTTTATTTTTCCCACCGTTATCTCAAGGCAGGAGGTGATGTTATACAGTGGAAAGAACTTTGGATTTGGAATCAAGTATTTGGGTACAAATCCCACCTCTACTAGTTAATGACTGTGGGCAAGTCACTATCTAGACCCCAGTTTCACCTTCAAAAAATTGAGGCAGTTGAACTAATTGGTTTCTGTATGATAATAATAATTGGTATTTGTCCAGTACTTTGAGGTTCACAAGGTGCTTTGAACATTATATAGTGTTCCCACAACAACCCTGTGAGGTAGGGGCTATTATTAGTCCCATTTTACAAATGAATAATGCCCAGGGGGACACGATTAATAAGTGAGTCCTCTCGGCCACCTCCAAAGTCACTTTCAGCCCTTAGTATATAAGTAATCATATTAATTCCCTTTGATTTGCTCTACACTGTAGCAAAACTGGTTCATTTCCTGCCAGTAAATACATTCAATATGCCCATTCCATCCTGCCTCTGTCCACCCCTGTTCCTTCTGATTTGACTGATCTCCATCACCCTGTTCTTATGTTGAATTCCTACCAATGCCAAAATCCCAAACTCCTCTAGAAAACTTTCCTTGTTCCCCCCTTACCTATATAATAACGAAGGAAATGTAAAAGAATATTATATAGTGTTGGACATGTGGTCCTCCTAAACTTTGTTTTATTGGTCAAATCTGTGTTCTTATAACAAGTCTTATTTTCTTCCTCTGCAAAATGGATGTACTAATAGGATTTACTTGACATGATTGTGAGGGAAAATGGCATAATATATATAAAATGCTTTTCAAATATTAAACACATAATATAACTATAACAGCGTGAGCTCTTGTTATTATTATTACCATCATCATCATCACCATCTTTCAACCTTCCTTGGTTTTTTAACTTTCTACTGCCCTTATCATAGAACATTATATATTATAGCTAAATGTATTTAGGCAGAATGTGCTTAGTATAGTGAATAGAGTGCTGGTCTTGGAGCTGGATCAGCCTCTGGTACCCTTAACAACACTGGAAAAGTCACTTAAGTCTCTGCGTGCTCAGAACCTCTATAGGTTGTAGCCAGTTGTAAGCAGCGTTGATAGAAAGAATTCTCCCACGAGGAGTTCCCCAGGCTGATGAAATCAAAGATTCTTGATATTTCATGAATAAGCAAACTATTAGTTCTTACCTCTCTACTCTCCTGAAAGCTCTAGTGGGATGCTTTGCATCTTCTTCATCACTCAACATAGTGATTTACACCTAGTCAATATTTAATAAATGTTTGTCGTTCATCCTCTGGGAAGGCTGCTTAATCGCCTGCACCTCATCAGCAGGATAGGATTAGACATAGGGCAGTGGTTCTCTTGGAAGAGATTTTAAAGGATGTAGAGAAAATGCAGCCACACAAACATGCCTTTGTGTTTGGCAGAGAACCACAGAAACTCTCTTATTCCAACCTGTAATATTAACATGTACCTGTCATTGATGAATGCTAGCTAATTCCTTTGAGAACCTTGGGTAAATGTGATCATAGAAATCATGGATAGCATTTGCTTTGGCAGTGGAATACAGGAAGGTGATGTTTAACAAATTCAATATTTGGTTTGCTAGTTGGGCTGAAGATTCTCCATCTTAAGATTATAACAGCAGCACCATCTAGAGGAAAGCTGAGACTGATACAGTACATAGAGTTCCTTCCCTAAGCTCACTGTCCATCTCAAAAAAGAAATTACAAACAGCTATTGAAAAAGCCAGAAGCCCTGATCTATATATTATTTGAAGTCTTGAATTTTTTTAAACCCTTACCTTCTGCCTTAGAATCAATACTATGTATTGGATCTAAGACAGAAGAGTGGTAAGGGCTAGGAAATGGGAGTTAAGTGACTTGCCCAGGGTCACACAACTGGGAAGTGTCTGAGGCCAGATTTGAACTTAGGACCTCCCATCTCTAGGTCTGGCTCTCAATCCACTGAGCTACCCAGCTGCCTCCAAGTCTTGAAATTCTTAAGTCATTGTCATCTTCTCCTTGCACCAAGGATAACCAATGCCATTGTGCTGATCACCTTACAGTTTCTTCCAGGGTCATATGTACAATTAGAGTTGTGATAGTTGGGTTTGCAGTACGCAGGGCAGAGTTCCTATCTGTGAAGAGAGAAGCAGGCATATAGACTTAACTGCAGACTGAACAAAACAAAAGTGTGAATAGTTGGTTAGGGAGGGGAGGAGGAGAAGAGCTGCCCCTTCTCTTTAAGCACCAACAAGGTGAGGAACTACCAATGCCCATCTGTTGTACGGAGCACCAAGCTGGAACTAACAATTCTGGGGCCTCTGGGCAGGCAGCATGAAAGGCATCGCCAAATATATTTCTTTTCAAAAGATTAATTCAATAAATAGAGATGGGAAAACCCCCTAAAGAACCCAACCCCATGAGGTAGAAACAGAGACCCCATGGAATCCTGAGCCCCACTAAGGGGCTCCAACAGAGGGAGTAATGTGGACCAGGAAAAGAGATGCTCTTCGGAGGTGTCCTGAGAAGGGGGAATAAACATTCATTTGGAGACAGGAACTAGAACTGTGATTTCATTGGTATAGAGAAATCTTTGGTTAAGGAAATACTCTCTACCAATATATATCAGCCACTTCTCAGTGAGCTGTAGTCTTGGAGAGTTGCCTGCAGCCCTTAGGTGTGAAATGATCTGCCCAAGGTCACCTTGCCAACATGTGTCAAAGACAAACCTTGATTTTTGTTTTCTCTGGTTCTGAAGGCTGTTCTTGATTCCACACTGCCTTTCTTCCCATCTGACAGCTTTCTATTTTAATCATGCTTGCCACCTAGTACTACTAGTTATTTCTACCTAGAGGAGTATTGTCAGACCCTTAGAAAATTCAGTTCTCTGAAGCTGAGACCTGATCACTCCAGCCTACTTAGAGTATTTCCTAGCATGGATGCCTCCTTCCCCTCCAAAAGAAAGTGAGAAATGAAATAAGTCCACAAAAATCAGAGACTAAAACTAGGCATGCATAGATATAGTGTATCTACAACCGAGCACCCTTGGTTCACTATATTTTCCAAGCTAGAACACATTTAAAATGTGTATGTTTGACCCCTGAGATCAAAACTGACCCAGCTAGAAAATCAAGGGTAAAGAGGTCTTTCTCCTGCGTAGTTCAAACTTACCAGAGAAAATGAGAATAACTTGGGTTAACGAAAGTCCTTTCTCACGGCATAGACTTCCTGTAGTTTAGACCCCAAGTCACCAAAGGTGTCTGCCACATGCTTGAGTACAGCAAATGTAGCCCAGACAGAAGTTCCCCAGAGCAGAGAACAGACAGATCATGTCCTTCTGGGAGAGGCAACAATTTTCTGATGTCCTCGCTAATCATCTTAAGCTCTACTTACAAAAGGTGAATTTTCAAGTAGGCTGTATTTTGGTCATAAGACAGCTTTAACACAATCTGCTTCTAGATTTCCACCTGGGCTCAAGTAGAACCCGGAGGGAAAACACAATTATCCACAGATGGGCCTCTCTTCCACTAGCCTCGCCATATAACTATCACACTAATTTGGTGAACTTTGGGCAAATCACTTAACCTCAGTCTGCCTCAGTTTCATCCTATTTAAAACGGCGAAAAAATAATGGCATCTACCTCCCAGGGTTATTGTGAGGATCAAATGAGACAATAATTATAAAGAACTTGTGAAATTATAAAAATTATTTAAAAATTTAAAAAATTATAAAAATTTGCAAATTAAAAAGAATTTGTGAAACTTAAGGCACTATAGAAATCCTAGATATCATCGTCTTTGTCATCATCATTGTTGTCATCATTAGAGATGGGAAAATTTTCCACACAGACGCAGCAGTGCCCTCTTGCCACCAGAATAAAATATAAACATTTCTGTTGGTCATTTAAAATCCTTCACAATTGGCTCCTCTTTAAGTTTGTTGTGTTCGAATAACAGACTTTTGAACTCCACTCATCCAATTGACACCATCACTGGCCAGTTATATCTCCAGAGGAGCGGCTGTTACTTCTCCCAAGATTCTAGAGGTAAGCCTGCAGGTAAATTTGTAGTTATCTTCCCAAACTTTTGGTCCCAAGCCCTTGTCAGTATGGTTCCTTTTAATAATCATCCACTAGACTTCTTAGATTTTTTTTAAACTCTTACCTTCCATCTTGGAGTCAATACTGTGTATTGGCTCTTTGGTGGAAGAGTGGTAAGGGCTAGGCAATGGGGGTCAAGTGACTTGCCCAGGGTCAAACAGTTGGAAAGTGTCTGAGGCAAGATTTGAACCCAGGACCTTCCATCTCTAGGGCTGGCTCTCAATCCACTGAGCTACCCAGATGCCCCCTCTTAGATTTAAACTCAAAAACCACAGAAAGATCAGTACTTATAAATAATCACCTCCCCCAACATAACTCACGTTTCTCCATGAATATACCTAGAGTCTAGGAAGAGGAAAGAGTGGGCATGCACATAAAATGAGATGATAATGGGACACATGTCTAGAGGGTACATGACCAATTCAACTCATATCTCTGGAATTGCAGAGCTTTGATGGCCTTTTTTTTTCTCCAGTATCCTCACAAAGTTTTCTAATGAGTCCTTCAATTTCTACAAATTAATTTTGTATTATGATGTCTAGGCTTTTTTTTTTTTATCACGACTTTCAGGTAGTCCATTAATTCTTTTTTTTTACATTTTTTTAAACCCTTAACTTCTGTGTATTGGCTCCTAGGTGGAAGATTGGTAAGGGGGGGCAATGGGGTGTGTTATTTAAAATCACTAGGGTTCTATTTGGAAGTATTGAGCCTCAAGATATGTAGTGTATAGTCTATTTATAAACATTATAATTTTCTGTTTCATTATCCAAGTGTTTCTCAATTACTAAGAGGCCAGGGATAAATTAAGAAAGTACCATAATAGATAGAATATTGATCCTATAATTAGACAACCTGTATTCAAATTCAGATCCAAATATATACTAGGTATATGACCCTGGACAAGTCACAACTTCTGTCTATATCAGTTTCCTCAACAATGTAATGGGGATAATAATACAGCAGAATCTCAATTAGTGAGACTAACGAATCCCCTGAAGTGGTTATAGGCATTAGGATTCATACTATTAGAAGTTAAAGCTACATAAAATTGGCAATTGATTATAGCACAATTGAAATTTCTAGTGCAAATTATAACAATTATGAACACATCAGAAGAATGTATTATTCGCCCTATTCAGAACCTAGATTTAGCATTGACATTCCAGGGTTGTTCTAAGGATAAAATAAGTTAATATTTGAAAATATTAATGATAATGATGAATATAGATAGATGGACAAGATGAGAGAAAGAGAAAAAGAGATAAATTTAAGCAGAAAACTGAACCTCTGCCTAAATTTTAGGATCTGCTTGCCTTTAATGGGGGCTTAGAGTGAATATGATTGACTTATAGTTTATCATCTTAAAAAATCTCTGTACAGACCCTGAGGAGGGAGTTATATGGACTTTAGGGGTCATTACATTGTCTTCTAGGCTTACAATAGGCTAATTATTATAATAGAATATTACATTAAGAAATAAAATAGAGAATTCCAAAGATGGTAGAGTAAAAAGTGATAAGAATCATAGTACTTATCAAGAAAGTCCATATCATTTCCTTATATCCAATAGGAATTATATGTTATCATCTGAATAGCTGTAGCAAGAGCTCCAGCAGAAAAAATATCTCCTGTTTTAAAAAGTCTCCTGAATGCAAGACTCTTCTGGTTCAGCTACCAATCAGAGGACTCTCCAGTGATGAGGCCTATATAGTCAGAAGTTGACCCAGAAAGTTTTCTCTTGGTTAACTAGAAACAGAAAAAAGAGTATCTAAACAAATTCAACACAACAAACATAACAAATGTAGTGACTTATTATAACCCCAGAAAACTGATAATAAAACCTTCCTTCCTGTGATGGACTAGAAGTACAGAATGAGAAATACATTCTAATACATGATGTATATTTGCTTCGCTAAAGTATTCTGATGTGTACAAGAAAGGACTTTTTTTCTAGGATTGAGGAAGCAGAGGTGTGGGAGGGAGAGTTGATGGGTAGTAATAGTTATTCAAATATAAAAAGAAAAGGATATCAATAAAACATTAAAATACAGAAGGGGTCTCAGACAAAAAAGGCAGTTTTGCTGTTTCTGTGTTAAATTTACAACATATTTTCTTTTTTCATGTTTTCTTTAAAAAACTATATTGGAAGATCACAATTTCTTACTTTATATTTATTTTTATCTCTTTATTATGTATATTAAAACGTTCTTCTTGGTGATGTTCCGAATCATAATTTAAAAAATTAAATGACATTAGATTGGAAGAATCAGGACTAAAAATTCAAGAATACAACAAGAAATATTAAACTAAATCAAAAGGCAGCCAACTGTAAAATCATGTGTAACATCTAGCATCAAAAACAATTAGCTTGGGGGCAGGGCAGGGCCAAGATAGCAGCTTAGTAACAACAAAAGCTAAAACCTCTCTGAGAATCTTTCCAAACCAATCTTTAAACAGTTCCTCAAAATCACAGGAATCAAAAATCAAGAGCCAAGATGGAGTGAGAGGGTTCTCCTGCTGAACATAATCTTAAAAGGTAGGCAGAGAGTCAATTTCCACAGGATAAGGACAAACTGGAAACAAAATAGTACGTAGAGGAATGCTGGCCAACCACCCTCCACCTACTGAGCCAGGTTCCAAGCCTGGGCATTTGCCAAAAGACTCTGTGTATATTAAGAACAAAGTACCCCACACCCACCCCTTGAAGTCCCAGGCCCTGACACCAGCCTGCTGTGAGGTTCTGAAGTCTTTAGCACATGTAGCAAAATATTTAACTCCAAGGCAAAATTGCTCAGAGTGCTGAGTTCTGCAAGCCATCAACAAAGGAGACAAAATTAACAGCTTTCTGAAATCCCAGTCCACAGGCAAAAGAAGGCTGTGAAAATGAGCAAACAGCAAAAGAAACACTTAACCATAGAAAATTTCTTTGGAGACAAAGAGCAAGGCATAGAGTCAATAGTGAGATCCAAGTAACCACATGGAAATCTTCAAAGAAAAATGGGAATTGGCCTCAGGCACTAGAAAAACTCAAAAAGTAATTAAAAAATCAAATAAGACACATGGAAGAAAAATGGGGAAAAGAAATGAAAGTAATGCAAAAAGAAAATGACAACTTAAAAATCAAAATTAGAAAACTGGAAAAAAAAGTCACATCAATCCAATAAAGAAAAGAGGTTTATGAAAAGTAGAATGGACCAAAAGGAAAAGGAAAATCAAAATGTCATGGAATAAACCTGTTTTTTAAAAATTAAAATTGGACAAATAGAAGCTAATGACTTCACGAGACATCAAGAAACAATAAAACAAAATCAAAAGAATGAAAAATAGAAGAAAATATGAAATATCTCATTGGAAAAAACAACTGATCTGGAAAAATAGATCCAGGAGAGACAATTCAAGAATTATTGGAGGGGGCAGAGGGGTAGCTCAGTGAATTGAGAGTCAGGCCTAGAGATGGGAGGTCCTAGGTTCAAATCCAGCCTCAGACACTTCCCAGCTGTGTGACCCTGGTGTTATTTTTTAAAATGATGAAGGCTGATATTATGAGGAAAATTAATATTTTATTTGAGCCCATTTTGATAGAATAAATCAGACTACGTGCCTGGCTATTTCCAAAAATCCCGCCAGTCCCTATCTCCTTCCATCTTGTCTGTCTAGTACGCCAGCGAGCCCACTCAAGTAGCAAAGAGAAAGTTCCAAGCCACTTCCCAATATTTAAAGACGTTCCTCACTTTGAAGACATCATCCAAAACAGAAAACCCGTTGGACCACAGGAAATGTAGTTCCAAGGTCCCCCACATGTCCATAGGAAGTTTGTAAAACACTACATATCTTGAGGCTCAATACTTCCAAATAGAACCCTAGTGATTTTAAATAACACACCCCATTGCCCACCCTTACCAATCTTCCACCTAGGAGCCAATACACAGAAGTTAAGGGTTTAAAAAAATGTAAAAAAAAAAAAAAAGAATTAATGGACTACCTGAAAGTCGTGATAAAAAAAAAGCCTAGACATCATAATACAAAATTAATTTGTAGAAATTGAAAGAATCCACATATCACCTCCTGCAATAAAACCCCAAATGACAACTTCCAGGAATGTTATAGCCAGTTCAAGAGCTCCAAGGATAAGGGAAAATACTGTGAACAGCCAGAAAGAAACAATCCAAATATCATGGTGACCCAGTCAGGATTACACAGGATCTGGCAGCTTTCATACTGAAGGACTGGAAAGGTTGGAATATGATATTCTGGAAGGGAAGGGAACTGAGTTTACAATCAAGAATCACGAAATCATCAAAACTGATTTTATTCTTTCAGGGAATAATATGGTCATTCAATGAAAGAGAAAATTCTAAGAATTCCTGAAGAAAAGACCAGATTTAAACAGAAAATTTGATGTCCAAATACAAAATTCAAGAGAAGCATAAAAAAGTAAAGAAGAAAAAGAAAAAATTTAAGGGTCTCAATAAGGCCATTTATTAAATAAAAAATTTATATTCCTACAATGAAAGATGATATTTGTAACTTACATTTTTTTATCATTATTATAGTAGTTAGAAGAAGTACACATAGGCAGATGGTGTGATAATAAACTGTTTAGGATGATATGAAAAAAAAATCTAGGATGAAAAAGAGGTTTGCACTAAGAGAAATGGGAGGAGAGAAGTAAAATGGGGTAAATTATCAGACATAAAGAGATGTGGGGAGAGGAAACTATTACAATGGAGGAAAGGATGAAGGTGCTGGTAGGTAGTACTTAAATCTTACTCTCATTGGAATTGACTCAGAGAAGAAAAAATCATACAGATTCATTGAGGTATCTGATATTACCCTATAGAGAAGTAGAAGGGGAATAAGAAATGGCATGGTAGTATAATGGTTGAACTTAAATTATGTGAAATAATGTGGTCATCTGAGTTATTACATCTCAAGTCAGAAGTTTATTTACAAAATAGAGTGGAAACAATGAAGTAGAGAAATGAGAGAGAGGTTAGAGAAAATACCTATTCTAGTCCTCAGCTAGGAGGGCAGTTGGTGGGTAACTACAAGGCCTCCTTCAAGATGGAAGCTAGTCTCTTAGGAAACTCAGAAAGTTGTCAGTCCTTTTCACTCACCCAATGAAGTACTCCAGGAGTCAGAATCCAAGTTGATGCCATGATCCTAGTTGCAATCTTCAGTGAGGTTCCCTCAAAGACTATCTCCAGGAGACACTCTCCACTAGATTCAACTTCACCAAACAGACTACTCAGGGATTTTGTGGCTTTTATAGTGGTTTCTTGATCCTGTCCCTCTTCAAAGGGGTCAATTATAGTTTCCAAATTGTCCAACCCTGCCTAGGGCCAGTGTCTGTGGGATTGAGTTGTTACCCCTAAAAGTGTTAATTCTCCTCCTAGGATTCACATGTTTCTGAGTTGTCATCCTGTTTGGATTCACATGTTACTGAATTAGCAGATGGGTTGTAGTCTTCTTTTTAGAGCTGCAAACTCCTGTAATAAGAGTTTTCCTTAATTTAGGGTTACATATGGGTGTATTTGCTTTTGTTGATTAATTCAAAAGTAGACAAAGAAGAGTAGGGGCATTTAAGTTATTTCAGAATTGCAAAGAGAACCAAGAATTTCTTTTCACAGTGAGGAGGGAAGTAATATAAGGCAGGGGGTATGGGGGAAGTAATTAAAAACAAAACACTGGTATAGAGAAAGTGAAATGAGTAAGGGCAGAATTAAAAGGGGAAAACAAGATGGAGGGGAATACACAGATTGTAATCATATCTGTGAATATAAATTGGATGAATTCACACATAAAACAGAAACAGATAGCAGAGTGGATTAAAAAACAGTATCCTACCATATATTTACAAGAAACACATTTGAGGCTGGTAGACACACACAAAGTAAAGGTAAGAGGATGGAGCAGAAGCTAAAGCAAAAATAGATCTGATCAAAAAATGATAAGGAAGGTAATTACATCTTGATAAAATGAAGTTTAGACAATGAAGCTATATCAGTACTTAACATATATGCACAAAGTGGTATAGCATCCAGATCTTTAAAGAATAAACTAAAAGAATTTGCAGAGGAAATAGATAGTAAAAGTACACTAGTGGGGGACCTCAACTTATCCCTATAAAAACTAGATAAATCTAACTCAAAAATAAATAAGAAAAAAGTAAAAGAAGTGAATGAATTTTTTAGGATTTAATAGATATCTAGAGAAAATTAAATAGGGATAAAAAAGATTACACCTTCTTTTCAGCAGCACATGGCACAAATACAAAAATTGACCATGAACTATGGTATAAAAACTTCACAATAAAATGCAGAAAAGAAGAAATAATGAATACAAACTTTTTTCAAATCATAATGCAATAAAATTATGATCAATAAGGATTCATAGAAAAGTAAATTAAAATTAATTTGAAACTAATCTAATTCTTCAAAATGGATGGGTAAAAGAACAAATCATAGAAATAATCATTGATTTCATTGAAAAGAATGACAATAAGGAGACAACATATCAAAATTTATGGGATCTAGTCAAAGCAGTACTCAAGGGAAAATTTATATCTCTGAATTTTTATATCAATAAAATAGAGAAAAAGCAGATTAATGAATTGGGCATGCAACTAAAAAAACTAGAAAAGGAACAAATTAAAAATCCCCAATTAAAAACTAAATTGGAAATCTTAAAAATCAAAGAAGAAATTAATAAAATTGAAAGTAAGAGAACTTTTGAACTAATAAATAAGACTAGGAGCTGGTTCTATTAAAAAAAACAAATAAAATAGAGTATTGGTTAATTTGATTAAAAAAAGGAAAGAAGAGAATCAAATTACCAGTATCACAAATGAAAAAGGTGATTTCACCTCTAATGAAGAGGAAATTAAAGTATTCATTAGGAGGTATTTGGCCGATGTTGATTAATCTGAAAATCTAGGTGAATAAATAAATATTTGCAAAAATATAAATTACCAAGATTAACAAAAGAGGAAATAGAATTCTTAAATAATCCCAACTCAGAAAAAGAAACTGAACAAGTCTTCAATGAACTCCCTAAGAAAACATACCCAGGACCAGATGGATTCACAAGTGAATTCTATCAAATATTAAATTATTTTCAAATAATTAAATAATTGATTATTTAATTAAGAACTATTATTTAATATTGTATTAGAAATGCTACCCTTAGCAATTAGAGAAGAAAAAGAAGTTGTAATAATTAATGTAAGCAATAATCACTTTATAGACATATGATAATATACTTAGAGAATCCCTAGAAATCGCTACAAAATAGTTGGAACAATTAATAACTTTAGTAAAGTTGCAGGATATAAAATAAACCTACATAAATCATCAGTATTTCTATATATTTCCAACAAAACTTGGTAGCAAAAGTTAGAATTTAAAAATCACTCTAAACAACATAAAATACTTGGGCATCTATTTGCCAAGACAATGCAGAAATTACATGAACACAATTATGAAACACTTTTCACACAAATAAAATTAGATTTAAACAACTATAAAAACATTCATTGCTCATGTATCAATGAAATAGATTAGAAGTAAATGTTCTCAGCAATCTAGTGTCTGATAAACCCCAAGATCCCATCTTTGGGGATAAGAACTCACTATTTGACAAAAACTTCTGGGACATTAGTAAACAATATGGCAAAAATTGGGTTTAAATCAATGTCTCACACCCTATGCCAATATAAGGTCAAATAGGTGTTTGATTTAAACATAAAGCGTGATATTATAAGTAAATTAGTGAAACACAGAATAGCTTATCTGTCAGTTCTATGGAGAAGAGAAAAATTTGTGGCCAAATAAGAGAAGGAAAACATTACAAGATATAAAATGTATAAGTTTGATTATATTAAATTTTTAAAGTTTTTGTAGAAACAAACCAATGCAAACTAGATTAGAAGGGAAACAACAATCTAAGGAAAAACACTTATAACAAATTTCTCTGATAAAGGGAGGAGGGAAAAATGGAGGGTGAAAATCTAGATCATATAACTTCAGAAAACTTATGTGCAAATTTATTATTAAAATAAAATGAAGAGTAAAAAGTAAAATAAAAACTAAAAAAAAATTAGCTTGGAGAAGAGGGCATGGGTAGATCATTTTTAAATCACCAGGTTCCCAGTAAAGGATAGTAAACTAAATTATCTGTTTGCTCTATTACAAGACATACTTTTTAAAAATGCCTGGAAGTATTGCAAACAAACAAACAAACAAAAAAGTAAAGACAGATAGAATCCACAGATCACTACTAAAAAGCAACTCTAAATTTGCCATGCCAAAAATTTTGATTGGCAATCCCCAAAAAGATCCTGTACCAAGGGATGCCAATCAGAACTTCACTACCCAACAAAATAAAGGAGAAAATAAAAAAGAACATACTGAAAAGCTAAAGGGGAAAGGGGCTTATCCCTACGAATAACACCCTGCAAAGCTGTGCATAAACCTAAAGGGGAAAAATGATTTTTTAACAAAATAATCTTCCACAAATTTGTATTGAGAAATAACTGAGCTACTGGTCTTTGAAAGACAAGCAGAGCAAGAATAGAAATATAATGAAGCTTCATCAAGTTGTGAAAGGGATAAGGAATAATCAAGTACTTATATCCTGAATAAAGAAAACAAAATAGTTTCCCTTCAGAATTTCAGTATTTCTAAGAATTGATGAGCAACAAGTTTAAGGTTTTAGTGCTCAAAAAGCAAAAGGAAATAAAAATAAGGGATATTCTAGGAAAGGAGCGGGAAGAAAGGAAAAACTATTTCTCAAAATCTAGGCACAAAAGAAGATAAATATGAAGATGAGGGAGGGAATAAACATTTGTTAAAGCACTTATTATTTTTCAGGCTCTGTGCTAAGCATTTTATAAATATCTTTTTTGATCTTTATAACAGCCCCAGGAGGTAAAGGCTATTACTATTTCAATTTTACATTAGAGGAAACTGAGGCCAATACAGCAGACAAGTTTCTGAGGCCAAAATTGAGTTCAGGTTTTCCTGACTCCATGTTATCCACTGCCCCCATTTAGCTGTCGTGAGACAGAATAAATTATGTTCTTGTTAAGTAGTTCATTATTAATGGTTGGACTATACCAAAATAATAATTAAAATAGTATACAACTTCATTTATACATTCAGTGTTCAAAGATCCATATAAGGAAGAAGCATGTTTTAGTCATAGAAGGACAGTTGTACCAATTCCCAGAAAGTCATGTTTCCCCCAAAACGATGAAAAATTAAAATGAGCATTCTTTTATTTGAACTTACTACAAAGTAGAAAGAGCAGAAAAATTGCTCTGAGACCTTTGTAGAACTCTGGAGGACTCAAACCAGATGGCAGAAATGCTTAAGGCTTGGAGTGGAAACTAGATTTTCAAGATGAGTCCATTCTCTATTTGTAGTGAGTTGTCCAATCAACCAATTCCTTAAATTTCAGACTTGAAGGTGGTTGGAAAGAGTTGTGACTAACAGTATTCTAGGGTGGGGCAGAGGTGGAAGTGATTCCTTAAGTTTTTGCCTGAAAGTGAAAAGACTTTGAAAACCACCTTTCTCAATTCACAGGTTTCACATCAGGAAGAAATTTTACAGATCTGCCTCCTCTCTCCACTAATTTTTACAGACCAGGGAACTGGTCACAAAGGTGATGAGTAGCTGAATCAGGATTAATACACAGGTTCAAATATAATGTTCTTTTTATTGTTTCATTGGAATTGAAATTATTCCTTCTTCATTTTTCCAGAAGGTACATTAGAATTCTTAATATAGTTCTATCTTTGAAGGGCTAAGGTCCAAACTTTATATCATTCAGCTTTCTTAAAAAAAGAAAAAAAGAAGAGAAGCGAAAAAGAAGGAAGAGGAGAGGAGAGGAGAGTAGAGGAGAGGAAAAAGAATTGGTTCATATTCATCTCTCTCAAACACTGAAGCTACCACCAGGTGGTGGTGGTACCTTAGCCATGAAGTCTAAATTACAGAGTCTCTCCTTTGCAGAAGAGTGATATGAAGAGCAACTGCAAATGAATTACCAGGAATTTTTCCATTCCTTATTTCTCTAAAGTCGAATAAAATGAACCATAAGATAATTGAACTACAACAAATATTTAGCTATTATATGCAAAAATTATATTTCTGTCAGTGAACCCAAATCAAGTGCCGACTTTCTTTAAGTCATTAGGAAGCTTAGAGTAAACAAACAATAATAATAATGATGATGATAATAATAAACAATCACGATGTACATTGATATTTTCTATTAATGTTTATAAAAATCGCTCTCACAACAATTCTGAAAGGTAGATTATTTACTTTAAAAATGGGAAAACTGAAGATCAGAAATGGCCAGACTTGCCTAGTCATATAATGAGTAAAAATACAGTGTTAGAGATTATAATACAAGACTTTAAACACCACCAAATCTCAGCAAGATAATACACCATGACCTCTAGCAATTTATAGTCTAGTAGGAGAAATCTTATCGAGGGAGAAAATTAATATCCCTGTGAGCTGGCTCAGAAAGTTTGCTTGCTTCCATCATACCTGGAACAGCAGGCACTTCTTTTCTGAATTCACTTTTTGCAGCCTCCTCCTGCAAATAAGTCTTTTCTGTTGCTATTCTCCTGCCTCTCCTTAAGGTACTTTGCCCAGGGTAATCCTGTGAAATGTCACAGAGATCACCATCAGTATTCTTCTATTAAGCCCTCCTTCGAGGCATAGAAAACATTGACTTTGATCATAAATTTAGAGCCAGAAAAAGCCACAGAGGCTATCCTCATTTAGAGGTGATGAAACTGAATCTAAAGGGCATCAAATGACTCATCCAGGATCACATAGCTAGTAAATGACTCTTTGAGAAGAAATCTGAGTTCATATTTTCCCGTCTCTAAGTCTAGCACTTTATTTCTCTCCATAGCAACAAGTAGGGGTTCAAGACTCAGCATCCTTCATGTCAGTCTGCATTTTAGATTGGTACCACAATCAGGACGACAAGGATCTAAGGACAATTGTATGGAATGTTTTTTTCAGTCATTTCAGTCATGACTGACTCTTAGTGGCTCCATTTCAGGTTTTCTTGGCAAAGATATTTGAGGGGTTTGTCACTTCTTTCTCCAGCTCATTTTATAAATGAGGAAATTGAGGCAAACCAGGGCTAAGTGACTTACTCAGGGCTACCATAGTCAGTACCTGAGGTCACATTTGAACTTCAGGTTTCCTGACTGTGGAATGGGACTGCCATAATTTCTTTTGATCCTCTGTATCCATCAATATATATTTTTACTTTGTAATTCTTATATAAATCACTTCTAGCACCTTGGATTGCAAACCTAATCACTGAGTGGTCCATTAGGGGAACATGGATATGAATAAAAATGACTACATACTATATCAAATTAGTGCATAAAATATGTTAAAATTATCAAAGTTCATAGGAGAGAGGCTTAAACCGGGATGTAGAAAGATGAATGATTTCACATAGGAGGAAGCATTTGTGAAAGAAATGAGAAATTAATTTTATTTTTTAGCTTTTTTCATTGTCTATTTCTCTCACTAAAATACTCTGTTTTGGCAGTTGTAGTCCAGACTGATGATTTCATTATACATAGTTGGTAGTATGTAAACTCCTTCATCAATGCAGATCAGCATGGCATCTGTAACTTATAGTCCTAGAAGAGATCTCCCACCCACCCCCCCAATCCTCCACTGATAGCTTCAGAGACTTGCCTAGAGTCACATAGCTAGTATGCATGAGAGGCAAGCTTTGGACTCAAGTCTTCCAGCTTTCTGATATTCCCTCAGTCTAGTACAGCAAGATGTCTTCAGGCTAATGGCTTCTTTGAGCACTTGGGAATCACAGCTATAGGGGAAATTTCCAGTCCTCCAGAAGTCTCTTTCTAGAAATTAAATAAATTATAGTAATAAAATTCCCTAAGGAAACAAATCCATTATGCTGATCCTAGGCACTAGACCTACATTTTGAATTAGCTGCCGATAAGTGGTGATTACAGGGTAATAATCCCTTTAAGTAAAAATAAGAGATGAAGAAAAAAAGCACTCTGAAATGTTCTTCATTTATAACTTTCTTAAGAAAATATCACTCAATGATTAACTTTTATTTCCTATTTTTAAGCCACAGAATATAGTAGTTAAATTAAGGGTTAAAAGAGCATATACTGGTGCTCCTGTAATTATAAAACTATTGCAGTCTCTCCCATCCCTAATCCTGGGTTGTCTTTAAACCTAGATGGCCTAATCTCTCTCTCAATTTTTTTTTCCCACTTCTCTGTGAGTCCCTGAACTTCTCACTGTTCCTCTGCCCCATCTGTTCCAGGCTCCTTTTCAGAGCAAAGGTGTTAATTATCTCCCTAACACCTTCTCTTACTCTGCAAATATTAACCACCTTTAATTTGTCTTCCAAAAGCTATCCTTAGTGGTCACTCGGAGTTCCAAGAGCCTGCAGACTTTCTCATCTGCCAAGAGGGTTCTAAATCACAGTTCTCAAGATGGAGGCACAGGCAACAGTCTGAAGATTCATGAAGTCTCCTTCTGGGGACACTAATGTAGTCCCCTCTACTACTAGCTCCCCTCCCAATTTAGACACACTCTTACTGGAAGAGGGGATGGAAGTGACTATTATCTAGGGTTCAAGATGTTATGTGGACCCATAAGTCTCAAATTAACTTACGAGCCCCAACCTGTATACTTCCCTTTAATAATCAGCCAGTAGACACAATTAGCAAGCCATTTACTGAAATTATATCATAAGAACAACAGTAACAAAACACATCTCCTCCCAACAAATCCAGACATGTTATATCACAAATATAACTTATCAGTGGGGAGAATGGCCTCATAGATCAAGCATCCTGGTAATGAGGTACATACATAGAGGGAGCATGTGTCAAGGCAAAATAGGCTTCTGACCCAGCAGAACTTCTTTGTTCTTTTTCTTCATATAATGTTCTTATGCTGTTCTCCCATGGACACAACTCTGCTAATCAGATAGCTCAGATGGGCTCCTTTGTAGGGGAGAGGGGAGGAGGGGTTGCTCTTCTTATCAGTTTGACTTTCAGTTTCCAGGGCTAATTTTCTCATGAATCCATAGTTCATTCTCTTCTCTACTACCAAGGGCCATACATCTCAGAAATGCCTCCATTAATTCTCTATTCACTGCTAAGAAGAGTATCTTGTCCTGGTCAAATAGCTATTCCACAAAGCTTCAAAGTGCCATATAAGGGGGGTGGGATAAGGTAAGAAAAAGAGAAGGACATCTCCTTTCCCCATCCTCTCCTCTTTCTACAGGGTCTTCCTCCTCCCCCCACCCCCAATTCTGGTCTCTGATAGAGGAATAAGGGTAAAGCATGGTTGGTATTCATCCAGATGACCAGGGACCACATACCTCAAAGTGGCTACCTGCCTCAACTATATGTCCTTAAAGAATATCTCCTGCTTCTCTTTTTTTAAAACCCTTACCTTCCATCTTGGAGTCAATACTGTGTATTGGCTCCAAGGCAGAAGAGTGGTAAGAGCTAGGCAGTGGGGGTTAAGTGACTTGCCCAGGGTCACACAGCTGGGATGTGTCAAGGCCAGATTTGAACCTAGGACCTCCCATCCCTAGGTCTAGCTCTCGATCCACTGAGCTACCCAGCTGCCCCCTATCTCCTGCTTCTTAAAGGCTCCCAGAGATATCTTTCTCTTTGGCCAGATATTAACCATAGATCCCCTAGATGTGATAAGGAAAATTTCACATGTCATAAAGGAGTAACAAAAAAAATAAAATAAAAACCTTTCTTTTGGTACTTTTGTTTAAGGTATTAAAACTTAATTGTCTCCACTACTTACCCTCACTTTCTGTAATTACATCCACTAGATTAAGAAAAAATCAAATTGATTTGAGTGTTCTGAAGAACTTCCTCTCCCCTTTTACTCTAAGGTAAAAATGATAGGGCGACTTCACTCAATGAGTTTATATCTTACTGAAGGATAGAATGTAAACACATGTAAGTATTTGTAGGGTCATAAAATAAACTAACAGGGGGCAGCTGGGTAGCTCAGTGGAGTGAGAGTCAGGCCTAGAGACGGGAAGTCCTAGGTTCAAATCCGGCCTCAGCCACTTCCCAGCTGTGTGACCCTGGGCAAGTCACTTGACCCCCATTGCCCACCCTTACCACTCTTCCACCTATAAGACAATACACCAAAAATTAAGGGTTAAAAAAAATAAAAAATAAAATAAAATAAAATAAAATAAACTAACAATGGCATCTAGAGAGAAAAACAAGTTCTGTAAGTTTTTCCCTCCCTTGCACAAATTAGAGAATTCCTGAATCTCATTCTCAGCTTGCCTGAAAAAATTCAGTGAATTAGGAAGAACCACGGAGGAAGGTAAGAAGCTACAACGAAAGGAAAGAAGTCGCTGCTCTATTCCCAGTTAACAGGTAATATGTATGTGTCAGGTGTGTATGGGGGAACCGTGAGGTGGGGTGTCTGAGGGTGTAACTACTTAAATTTGAGTCATGCCTTCACTTTTTGAAATCCACAGAGAAGCAGGCTGTTAAGTAAATAATTAGCCAGGAAGGCGGTGTATTTTAGCTGCTAGGTAACACTAATCTCCAGTCACTATCCCCATGACTACTTCTGAGGATATTCAGTGGGTTTCCCAATAGCTTTTATTGTTGATTGCTATGGATAAAGCTTAATAAAAGACCATTAAATCCAGCAACTATAGTTAATACATACAAATAGCACCTTAAGGTTTTCAAAGCACTTAGTTAATTTGAAGAGATGGACAGTAACCATGGAGAAAGCAGTTTTGGTTGAATTGTGGGATCAGAAGACACATTGTAAGGGACTGAAAAATGATTTGAAGGAGAGAAAATGGGTAGAATGAGGATATTTCTAAGAATATGACTGGAAGTTTAAAGGTGGAGGCTTCCCTTTTAATCCCATTGAAGGAGAACACAGAAGGCCCAGCTATTGAATAAATTCATCAATATATTATTTAGGAGTGAAAAAATCCTTAAATCAATTTGGAAGTTATGAAATTCTATGAAAATTCCATGGAAATAGATGAAAGCACTCAGGAAATATTATGTAATTGATTAAAGAGAATCAGTTTAAATTCTACCTTGTACTTTACTAACATTATGACCTTGGGCCAGTCACCTAATTTCTGTTTTCTCGACTGTAAAATGGGGATAATGATACCACCTACTTCACAGCATTCTTGTCAGGATAAAATGACATAATATTTGTAAAGCATTTCTTTATTCCCTTCCCCCATACTTTGTTTTCTTTAATGTTTTAAATAGAACAAAACTAGTAAGGATTAATTTTCTCAGGATCCTATGTAAGCATTATGTAGTCATATTAAAATAAAAAATTAGGATTCTTTTCCTCTAATGAATGCCAAGGATATCATTTTTGCTTCTGATCTAAAGAAGTGATTTTCATGTAATTTAGTCTGCTCTCATTTTTTTTCCTCTTCTAAACAGTCAATTCTTTTCTTAAGTCAGATCACTTTTGTCCACTGGGTGGAGGAGAGATTGGAATGGGGAGTAACTTGAGGCAGGAAGATTGATTAAGAGGATACAAAAGTATTTCAGGCAAGAGATGAAGAGAGAAGATCCAAATGAAGTGGGGACTGTGCTAATAGGGAGAAAGGACCTTTTGTGAGAGATGTTATGAAAACAGAAATGACAGGATAAAACAACTGTTTAGCTATGTGAGGAGAGTAAAGAATAGAGGATAATACTAAGCTTACAAACCTGAGACTAAAAAAGAATGGTGGTGCCCTTGAAAGAACTAGAGGTCTGAAAGAGGGTTATGTATAGGAAGAAAGAAATGAATTCTATTCCAGGCATATTGACTTTAAGGCCCCTTTGCCCAAAACTCGGTTGATGAATCCAGAATAAAACTAAGGGAAGAATCAGAAGAGGGTATATGAATCTGTAAGTCATTTTCATACAATTCTGGAATTTGAAAATCTAAAAAGATTTCAGTGGTCCTTTAGGATAATTCAAACGGAAAAGAAATCTCATCTATCCTCTTCCTTTCAACCCTGTTTCTGAGTTTTCCTGGACTTTAAAACCATGCCCCATTTACTGCTGATGCAACCTAGAATTTCTCTCAGAGCTTGGAATCTATTGGCACTGGAAGGCAGTGGTCTACTACCACCGAGACTGATTTGTCATGGAATATCGCTCCACAATGTCTACCTTTCTTACTCCATTGGTGAGTTCCTTCTAAAGTATCTGTTTTATGGAGGGGTCCAGGTTATTCTGCCTTCAAAATCATACTACCACACCAGATACTTTTATTCCTTAACACACACACACACACACACACACACACACACACACACACACACACACACNCTCTGTCACACACACACACACACACACACACACACACACACACACACACACACACACTTCCGTTTGTGTGTTGTTTTCCCCAGTAGAATGTAAAACTCTTTGAATCAGGAATTATTTCTTTTCACTGCTCCCTAGTCCTTAGCACAGTGTCTGACCCGCAGCAAGTGCTTAATAAATATTTGATTTCTTTTTCACTACCTTCTATTATAATAAACTTTAAAAGTAATTATCTACTCTTTTCTAGGAGACCTTCATAGAGGGAGAATCCATCACCTGTCAAAGCAATCCACTCCATTTTGGAATATCCTTAATTGTTAGGAAACTGTTAGTTTTTTCCTTATATTAAATTCAAATTTTCCTTTTTTGTAACTTCTCCCCTTTGCTCCTGGTTCTTCCCTCTGGAGTCAAGTAAAATAACTACAATCCCTCTTCAACTTTATAGCCTTTTAAATACTTGAAGACAGCTGTCAAATGCCTCTAATTCTTCTCCAGACAAAGTATCCCCATTTTCTTTAGCAGATTCTCATATTACTTGGATTCAAGGCCCTTTACCATCTTGATTAATAATAGAGATGATGATAAAACTCTTGGGAGTTTTATCCCAAGATAAAGAGTCACTTTCCCAAATTCCCACTTTCCCAAAGAGTCCACTATCCCCAAAAAAGAATCACTATGAGACTGTAGAGAAAGAAGAAAAGAAGGTCCAGGATATTGACTTGGGGAATATTCATAGTTAAAGGACATGATATAGATAATAAGCTAATAAAGGAGACTAAGTGATTAGTTGCAAGAGAATCAGGAGGAAAATCTAATAAAAGTCCAAACAGGAAAGGGAGATGAACAGTGTCAAATTCAGCAGAGATATTAAGAAGAATAACTGAGGAAACACCAACAATATTTGCCATTTCTGCGATTACATAAGATTTTGAAGACAGCAATTTCAGTTAAGTGATGAAGTCAGAAGTCACATCGCAAAGGGTTAAAGAGCCAGTGAAAGTAGAGAAAGTATGGGAAATTAGTGTAGACAGCTTTTCTTAAGAGTTTGGCTCAGTAAGAGAGGAGAGATACATGGTGATAATTTGAGACTTGAGGGGAGGTTAGGATTCAGTGAAGCTTTTATTTTTAAGGACAGTGGAAACCTGGGCATCTTTTTAAGATAATAAGGAAGCAGCCAATAAATAAATAAATAAACTGGCTTAGTCCCACAGTTAGCATCTCAAAGCTCTGAGAAACTCTTTAAGTTGCGGGGCTTTAATCCATGGCCATCACTTTAGATGGTAGATTCCAGGGACTTGCTTCTAGAAGAAAATATTCTCTATTCCCTTACTATGTCAGAGGCAATAGCTTCTTTCCATTGGCTGGGGAGCTAGAACCAGTTATCCTTAAATCTGTTTGATGGAGAGTTGACCTTCCTTTCTAGTGATGTCCAGGTCTGACGATCTTGTTTACCTGCACATGTGCAACATAATCTGGGAGAGGGAAGGGCCACATCCCTTTTCCCTTTAAGCCCCATGGCTTTAAGAAATGGGCTTAGGGTGCTGGTCTGTTTCACTTGTCCTTTTCAATTCTAGGTGCAGAGAGTTGAATCCCTGGACCCAAGAGTTTGAGTCATGGGGACATTGGAGCCAAGATTCCAGGCCAGATGTTGCTGCCAGCCCAGCAAGGAAACTCTGAGAAGCTGGGAACAGAGCCCAGAACGTTTTGGACTTGGAACTTGGTAGGACTAATGCTATACAGGAACTGAGCTAAGCTATGAACTAGGGCAAGACAGGGACACTCAGTCTGAAAACAAACAAAAAAAAATCAGAATAGATGACATTTACTGAGGGTCTGAATCAGGGTGGTAATATTGGTGGTATCACCATGAAGGAGAGCATGAATGGTATTTTGGAGCTGTAACAGTGGAACTTGGCAGCCAAATATACTGGTTTGTGTTCAGTGTTCAAGTTTGGCATCTTTTGAGCCTTTGGGCTCTTTACCTGTCAGGAACCAACTATCAACCATCTATCTCTATCTCAGACAGTTTATTCACCGTGTTCGAAACAATCACAGTGAAGCCCTTCTTAGTCTTTCCAACCTCTCAGGTCTTAGAGTTTCTGATTTTTTTCTCTTTATTGCAAAATACAAAAGACCCAACAGCAGAGTAACTTACCAACAATATCAATCCTAGAAGGTCTTTTCTCCCCTAGATAAGAAGTACCATTCTAGATTTGATTTTTAATTCTTTTTTCCAAAAGTAATTTCTTTACCTGAGACAGGATACATATTGAATTTATTTACTTACATGAGACCCTACTGTTGCCAGGTATGGTTGATCTGTAGCCAGAAATATTTCTTTAAAAACTATTTTCTGAAAGGGACCACATATCTTACGTAAAACAGAATATTTTGAATTAAATATGAATGTTAATCAAAACCAGATTTAAACATTATGTATTTTAACATTTTTCCAGCTGATTACCAAATCGAGGACCAAGCCTCCAGTGATCTACACCTGAGATACTGCTTTTCACTGTTTTGTATTACAAATGGGAAGGTGCTAATTTTAGGAATTACAAGCAAATGAAGAATTGAGTAGTTCTACCTTCTCTCTATTAATGAGTATCAGTGTCTCATCCACTCTGAGAAGCAGTCACTCAGGTAATAGCTTGCTTGATACTCTTTAACCCCAATATCATTTTATCACTATTTGTCCCTTACCTTCCTCAACAGTTTAAGCTCATTATGGGTTTTAGTACTGCTAATATTGTTCTTATAGATCATGCAAACTTTTTATTCATTCTATATTAGCTTGTATTTTTAAAATTTTCTACAAATATCATTTAAAAATCAAATTTCATGTTACTGTGCACCCATATCAATCTCTTTTTACTTCTTTTCTACCTCATCAGAACTGAAGCAATGTGCAAACTCAATATGTTCGAAACAGAATTTGTTTTTCCCCTCCAGGTACATTTTTCTGTGTCTTCAGTATTTCTTGAGAGTTTCATCATTCTTCTTGTCTGACTTCCTGTTTTTATATATTTTCAACATTCATATTTAGATAATTTTTAATATTCATTTACTCATATTTTGAGTTTCAAATGCTCTCCTTTCTTCTCCTCTCTACTCTGAGATGACAAGCAATTTAATGTTATATATGTGCTATCATATAATAAATATTTCCATAACTGTCATATTGTAGAAGACATATATCAGCAAAATCAGCCTTGAAAATAAAGTGAAAAGTGGTAAGCTCTGATCTTCATTGAAACTCCATCAGTTATTTCTCTAGCAGTGGATAGCATTTTTTCATCATGAATCCTTTGGAGATATGTTGGATCATTGTATTGCTGAGAATATCTAAGTCAATGATGGGCAACCTTTTGAGCCTGGTGTGTCAAAATTTGCCAAAAAAATGAGCATAACTCGAGTGATGTGTCACTTCAAGAAAAAAACATAATTTCATGATATTTATAGTTTAAATAACAAAAATGTATAATTATAATATATAACTTGATGTAATAAGCCAAAATTGGTAAATTAATATATATTAATATATGCCGCCTCATGTCATCAAAAATAGCCATTTATTTTCCCATATCATTTACAACATTTATCATTTTCCTTTTCTGTAATATTGGTCAATCTGATAGGTGTGAGGAAGTACCTCTGAGTTATTTTAATTTGCATTTCTCTAAGCAATAGTGATTGGGAGCATTTTTTCATATGACAATGGATAGCTTTTATTTCTTCATCTAAAAACTACCTGTTTACATCCTTTGACTATTATCAACTGGGAAATGACTCATATTCTTATAAATTTGACTCATTTCTCTATATATTTGAGAAATGGAGTTTTTGTCAAACATTTTCAGTAAAAGTTTTCCTGTTTTCTGTTTTCATTCTAATCTTGGTTGTTTTTGGTTTTGTTTATGCAAAAAAAATGTTTTTTAATTCAACATAATCAAAATTATCCATTTTACATGCTGTAGTGCTCTCTATTTCTTGCTATAAATTTTTCCCCTCTATAGGTCTGATAAGTAAACTATTCCATGCTCCCCTAATTTGTTTACGGTAAACACTCTTTATGTCTAAATCATGAATCCATTTTGACTTTATCTTGGCATATAGTGTCAGATGTTGGTCTATACCTAGTTTATGCCATACTATTTTCCACTTTTCCTAGCACTGATTTTCTCTTTAGAATTTCAGTCCATGGAATTCTGCCTATCCTGTACCAAACCTTTTTATTTCTGTTCTTTTAAAGACTAGAGTCAATGTCAGCCTATGTCCCAATTTGCTCTCTTTTCCTTAGGATAAATTCTAAGATTGGAAGCATTTTCCCTAGATTCTCATCATTTCTACTATAGCTATCAGTTCTATTTTTTCAAGTACATGAAGAAACAAATTTTAACTGACATTTTGTGTTGCAGATTCTCTCCTTCCTTCCTTCCTTCCTTCCTTCCTTCCTTCATTCCTTCCTTCCTTCATTCCTTTCTTCCTTTCTTTCTTTCTTTCTTTCTTTCTTTCTTTCTTTCTTTCTTTCTTTCTTTCTTTCTTTCTTTC
>NC_058131.1:81738566-81757518 GCF_016433145.1 Gracilinanus agilis
CTTCTTCTTCTTCTTCTTCTTCTTCTTCTTCTTCTTCTTCTTCTTCTTCTTCTTCTTCTTCTTCTTCTTCTTCTTCTTCTTTCTTCTTCTCTCTCCTCCTTCTTCATCTCTCTCCTCCCTGAGATAATAAACAATGTGAGATAGATTATACCAGCACTGTTACGCAATACATATTTGCATATTCTTCATGCACATACAAGAAAAAAAACTGATGAAGGAAATGAAACAAAAATAGTATGTTTTGATACTCATTCAGATTCTGACAATTCCTTCTTTGGCTATGAATAGCATTTTTCATCTTAAATCCCTTTGAGTTATCCTGGTTCTTTGCAATGCTGATAATAGTTCAGTACTTCACAGTTAATCATCATACAATAATACTGTTACCGTAAACAGTTTTCTTCTGGTTCTGCTCATTTCACTTTGTATCACTTCATTTAAGACTTTCTAGATTCTTCTGAACTCATCCTATTCATCATTTCTCATAGCATAATAGTATTCCATTACAACTATATGTCACAACTTCAGCCATTCTCCATTTGATGGACATCTCTCCAGTTTTCAATTTTTTGACACTGTGAAAAGAGATGCTATAAACATTTTTATGCAAATAGGTCTTTTTTTCCCTTTCATCTCTTTGGGATGTAGATATAGTGGTGGTCTTGCTGGATCAAAATGTATATCTAAATCTAAAAATCTAAAAAGTTTTATGGTCTGCATTGCTCCAGATTCCTCTCCAGAATGGGTGCATCAGTTCACAAATTTCATCAACAGTGTATTGGTGTCCCAATTTTTCTACGTTCTCTCCAAAACTTATCATTTTATTTTTTGGACATATTAGTCAATCTCACAGATGTGTGATGGCTTCTCAGAGTTATTTTAATTTGTATTTCTCTAATCAAGAGTGGTTTAGAGAATGTTTTCATATTATTGTAGCTTTAATCTTTTCATCTGAGAACTGCCAGTTTGTATTCTTATAAATTTGACTCAGTTCTCTATATATTTGATAAATGAAGCCTTTGTCAGAGATACTTACTACAAAATTTTCTCACAATTTTTTTGTTTTCTTTGTAATCATGGCTGCATTGGATTAGTTTGTACAAAATCTTTTTAATCTAATGTAATAAAATTTTCCATTTCACTTCTCACACTGTTCTCTATGTCTTGTTCAGTCATAAAGACTTCCCTTATCCCTAAATCTGAAGGCTAAACTCTTCCATGTTCCTTTAATTTCTTAATGGTATCACCCTTTATTTGTAGATCAAGTATCCATTTTTACTTTATCTTGGCATATGGTGTGAGATATTGGTCTATGCCTAGTTTCTACTACATTGTTTTCATTTTCCCAGCAGTTTTTGTCAAATAGTGAGTTCTTCCTTCAAAAGCTTGGATCTTTGGATTTATTGGATACTAGGTTTCTATGGTCATGTTTTGATTACTTAGTCTATTCCATTGATCCACTTCTCTATTTCTTTGCTAGTGACAGATTGTTTTGATAATTATTGCTTTATAATGCCGTTTGAAATCTAGTATAGCTAACTCACCTTCCTTCATATTTTTTCATTAATCCCTTTGATATTCTTGATCTTTTGTTCTTTCAAATGAATTTTGTTTTATTTTTTATAGCCCCATGAAATATTTGGGGGTAATTTGACCATTATGGCACTGAATAAGTAAATTAATTTAGGCAGAATCATAATTTTCATATTTGCTTGGCCTGCTTTTAAAATAAAAAGGACTGGACAAAGATCTGAGCATAACTGGCTTTACTTTACTTTTTCACAAAAAACAAAGTCTACAGACTCCTAGTATGGCCTGTGACCCCAATTTTTGTAGAGGTCACAGATACTAATAATGCAAGTATTAGCATAGGTAGTGCTGATATGATTAGGTCTTGAGGAACGCTTCTCAGTTAGGGATTATAGGACTTACCCTTTTGGGTACCAGATAATCAACAAACCACAGTGTGAGCTTTCTATGCCTCCTTTGTCTTTGATTCTGAGAGTTCAGGGTCAAAAGTACACAGTGAATTAATCTTACATTAATTAATGTCCCCATAAACTTGATGATTATTTCTTGCTTATTCTTACTGATTATTATCTCTTCTATGCAGTTATTCAATCTGCTAATAGCTGGAGTTCTCTCTCACTATAATCACAGTTACCATTTATAATAATTAATAAAATGATTATAAACTAATTAATTAAATTTCTTCTTACACTACACATGAGCAATTAATGTTTTTCCAATTGTTTAGGTCTGACTTTATTTGTGTTAAAAGTGTTTTGTTCATTGTATTCATATAATTGTGTTCATATAATTCCTGATATTGTTTTGTTAGGTAGAGCCTAAGGTATTTTATATTTTCTACAGTTATTTTAAGTGGAATTTCTTTCTGTCTCTTGCTGGTAGACTTTGTTGATAGTAAACAGAAATGCTAAAGGTTTATGTGGGTTTATTTTATATCCTATAACTATGCTAAAATTGTTCATTGTTTCTAGTAGTTTTTTGTTTGATTCTCTAGGGTTCTCTAGTTATGCCATCATATTTTCAAGTAAAAATTTTGTTTCCTCATTTATTATTCTAATTCCTTTAATTTACTTTTATTCTCTTATTGCTATAGATAACATTTATAATACTTTGTTGAATAGTAGTGGAGATAAGGGTCATCCTTGCTGTACACCTGATCTTACTGGGATGGTTATTAGCTTATCCTTACTACAGATAATGGTTTTTTGATTTAATAGATGTCATTTATCATTTTAAGGGAAGATCTATTTATTCCAGTGTTTTCTGGTGTTTTTGATTGGAAATGAGTGTTGTGTTTTGACAAAAGTTTTTTTTTTCTATATCTATTGACTTAATCACATTTTTTGTTGCTTTTGTTATAAATATAGTCAATTATGTTGATAGTTTTCCTCATATTCAATCATTCCTGCATTCTTGGTATAAAATTCACCTGGTCATGGTGTATAATCCTTGTGATAAATTGTAGTAATCTCTTTGCTAGTAATTTATTTAAAATTTTTGCTTCAATATCTACTAGGGAGATTTGTGTATAGTTTTCTTTCTCTGTTTTTGTGCTTCTTGTTTTAGGTATCAGCACCATATCTGTGTCATAAAAGGAAATTGAAAGAACTTCTTTATTTATTTTTCCAAATATTTATATAGTATTAGGAATTTGTTCTTTGGATGTTTGTTAGAATTCATTGGTGAATCCATCTGGGAGTAGAGGTTTTTTTCTTAGGGAATTCATTGCTGGCTTGTTTAATTTCTTTTCCTGAAATGGGATTATTTTAAGTATTTTACTTGATCTTATATTAATATGGACAATTTATATTTTAAAATATTCATCTTTTTCATTTAGATTGTCAGATTTATTGGCATAGAGTTGTTCAAAATAATGTATAATAATTGCTTTAACTCCTTCATTGGTTGTGAATTTACCTTTTTCATTTTTGATATTGGTAATTTGTTTTTCTTTCTTTTTTAAAACTCAAATTAGCAAATACTTTATCTGCTTTATTGAATTTTTTCATAAAAACAGCTCTTTGTCTTATTTACTTATTCTATGGTTTTCTTGTTTTCAGTTTTATTAATCTTTCCTCTGATTTTCAGGATATCTAATTTGGTTTTTAATTGAGGACTTTTAGTTTATTCTTTTTTTCTTTTTCTATTTTACTTAGAAATATAAATTTTCCTCTAACTGTAGCATTGGCTGCATCTCATAAATTTTGGTATTGTCTCTTCATTGTCATCCTCTTTAATGAAATTATTGACTTTCTTCTATGATTTATTATTTAATCCATTCATTCTTTAGATTAAGAATATTTCATTTCTTATTAATTTTTAGTCTTTCTTTCTCCTGACCTTTATTGAATATAATATTTATTGCATTATAGTCTGAAAAGGATACATTTAAATTTCTGCTTTTCAACATTTGATTGTGAGATTTTTATGCATTACACAGTTAATTTTTATGAAAGTACCATTTAGTGCTGAGAAAAAGGTATATTCCTTTCTATTTCAATTCAATTTCCTCCAGAGGTCTATCATATCAAACTTTTCTAAAGTTCTATTTACCTCCTTAACTTAATTTCTTGTTTATTTTTTGGTTGGACTTATCTAATTCTGAGAGGAGACGGTGGAGACCCTCTAGTAGTATAATTTATACTGTCTATTTCTTCCTATAATTCATGTAATTTCTCCTTTAGGAATTTGGATGCTATGTCATTTGCCACATATATGTTTAGTTTTGGTATTGCTCCATTACCTATGCTGCATTTTATCAAAGTGTAATTTCCTTCTTTATCTCTTTTGATTAGAACAATTTTTACTTTTGCTTTGTCTGAGTTCATGATCACTATCCCATGTGCATATGTTTGTTTGTTTGTTTTTTTACTTTATTTGAGGCATAATAGAGTCTGCTACAGCCCCTTACTTTTACTCAGTGTGTTTCTCTGCTTTAAATATGTTTCTTGTAGACATCATATTGTGGGATTCTGGTTTTTAATTCGTTCTGCTGTTCTCTTCCATTTTATGAGTTAATCAAAGTTACCTTTCACTGAAGAAAACGACTCCATATACATTCAGTTCTGGGAGCCATATTTTAGGAAGGACATTGCTAAAATGGAGAGCATCCAACACAGGGCACTCACAATGGTAAAAAAAAAAACATGAGATAATACCATCCAATAACTGATTGAAGGAGTTGGGAATGTTGTCTTTGGTAAAGAGTTACATAAATGAATAAGAAAATAAAAATACAAATTCAGAAGAGGATTTTAGAGAGAAATGATAGTTAGCTTTAAGTATATGAAGAGTGTTATATTGGTATAAGAAGATCTAGAGGAATGATAGTATGGATGGAGGAGGGATTGTATGCCCAGGCCTAAACTGGTTGTAGTTGGTGAGGGAGAAAGCACACTCTCCTCTCACAGGCCTCAACGCAGTTGGTGTTGGTATAATCCATGCCTCTCCTCCCTGACAGGCTTGGTTGAATAAGCTTGTCAGTTATCCCTTTCTAACAGTTTGCCCAGGCAGGGAACCCCTGACAGGTTGTGTGGATAGTTAACCTCACTAGGTCCCAACCTGAGGTTGGAATATTTGTTAATGAGGGCTATTGATTAGCTATTGGATAATGGTATAATCTGACTGCATATTGATCTCCCTGTCCCAAGGGCTTTGGTATAATCACCACTCAGGAAAGGTACTTGATGGTAAACACTGTATTTAAATCTATTAATGGGGTTAGGAAATAAGGGAATGGGATTGAGGACTTGGGAATTATTGAGGCTAATAATCTAAGTTATTGATCAAGGTCTGGAGATTGCTAGGTTTAGTAGAAACTGGAGGTTCTTCACCCTCTCTTTAACTCTGACCTGGCTTGGCCACAGCCAAGCCAGAGATTAGGGAAGGCTATTTGATGATCTTGATTGATGCTATCAGCAAACTCTCTAAGCTCTATTAACAATGATGGTGATTTCCTAGTGACTTTTTAAGGTGTTGTTAAAGAAATACGGGTAGTGGAGATATATATGTATAATGATGTTTATCTGTCTATGATCTCCTCAACTGCAGTTGGTGGGGAGGAACACCTACTCCTCTCACCCTGGCTGCTGCTGTAAATGATCCTCTTCTCCCTGACAGGTTTGGTGGATAAAATGTTAGTAATTCCTTTAACAGCTGTCCAAATAAGGACCCTTGAGAGGTTAGTTGGATGATTAACCTCTCCAGGCCCAACCTGGGGGTCTGATAGATTGGTAATGGGCTATTGATTAGTTTTGGATAATGATCAGGATCTGACTGCATATTTGAACTCCCTTCCCAAGGTCCAT
The DNA here is from genome assembly GCF_016433145.1 of Gracilinanus agilis. NCBI lineage: Eukaryota > Metazoa > Chordata > Mammalia > Didelphimorphia > Didelphidae > Gracilinanus > Gracilinanus agilis. The sequence continues at coordinate 81,744,404 of NC_058131.1, forward strand.
GAGAGAAAGACCACTCAGGAAGGTACTTGTTATTAAACACTGGTTTATCTATAGATAGGGAAAGAATAACAAGATCAAGGATTGGGGATTGGATATTGCTCTAATGACTATTAAACTAATTATCAATCAGGACTGGAGGCTGCTAAGCTGGTAGAGACTTGAGGTCTTCACCCTCTCTCTATCTCTGGCCAGACCTGGCCACAGCCAAGACAGAGAATAGGGAAGGTTATTATTCTCTCAGCCGTCTCACCAGCAGTATTAATGATTCACTAGCTCTCATAGTCTAACTAGGAAATAGATTCAGGCTTTTCCTACCCTCTTCTTCTTCAGCCACTCTTCACCCTTCAACCATCCTTCAGCCACCCTCTACCCAGACTGAACCACAGAGGTTTGCTCAAGTCTCAACTCAGAGATCTGTGATCTCCAGTTCTGAACCTCTGAGTCCAGAGACTTTTTCCACCGTAGCTGTCAGGGGGTATATATAGGGTGGGGGCTAACTGACATTTGCCCTGGCTCATGGCACCTGGGAACATTCCAAATCTCTCAATTGCCATCCCTGTCGGTCAAGGTGGCATCCATCTCATTCCAGACTAATGATTATAACAGTATATTATAGAAAAAGGCAGTCTGTAGGCACATTACTTTCATTATCTGTTCCCAATGTTTTCTTTCTCACATACTCTTATAATACTAATTTTTAGCCATGGGAGCACACTTAGTTCTCTGAATTTGAGTTTGTGGTGGGGCTTGAGAGGTATTCTAGCATGTAGGCTAGAAATAGAAACAAAACTATTTTCATCATGTTTTAATAGTGTTGCTTGTCTTTTACAATCATAATTTAAAAAATGTTTATCAGTTCATTAACCACCTTTTATTCTGTCTATGTGACTGAGAGCATAACATTAACAATGGGAATAATTATCAAGGGGGAGGAGAAATGATTCATAAAAGCATTAATATTGCTAGATCCTTAGGGTGTGCAGTATTCTGCCATGCTCTTTACCCACACAGTATGTTGCTGTGCTCTCATTTACTACAATGACATAGGTTGATAATTTCACCAATGCTTGTAAAAGATGACTATCATTTTTTTTAATTTTTAAAGCTGAATTATTTATCAAAAACTCCAGATTAAAAGGAATTGCAGGTAGGGAAGCAACAGAAACCGAAAAATAAAATCACACAATTACTATAATATGTAAAGCAGAAGGATGATACAAAGCTAAAGACTATGTAATTATAATGAACAATCTTTGCCTAGAGAAAAGATGATTTAATATACAAAGCAATGGCTCTGCAGTTAAAGGCTCTGGATTCAAATGCCACCTCTTACCTTTGCAACCCTGGAAAATCCCAGCCTCTCTCAATCTGTTTTTTATATCAGTTAAATGAAGTGGTTGAACTAAAAATGGCCTCTGAAGAACCTCTGGCATAAGATGCATGATCCTTTATTGTTCTATGACTGTTCTTTTCATTGAAAAGGTAGAAAAGAATGTTACAAATTTTGTTATATCCAATCACTGTGTATTTTGGTTTTGGTGATGCTTAATTTTTTTTCTTTGGTTCAAGGGAAGGTTTGGAGTGGAGACAAAGGAATATGGTGAAATACTATGATATAAAAGATGAAAAGTTTAAATAAGTTATTAAAATATAAAGCTAAATATTTGCTGACTTTTTATTTTTTTAAAAATGTCTTTGCGAAGATAGAGTTTTCTTATCAATTACCTCAGATCACCAAGCTTCCACTTTATAATCCAACATAGGTCAACATGTTCCAAAATTACCAGGAAAAGCATCTGTTCAATAATCTGAAGTCAATTTGGGGACTGCTGACTCTTATTTTTCCTTTTCAAGGAACAATTATTCCTGTCCTGAGGGACAATATCATTACTTAGAATTGTTCATCTCATTGTTAGTTTTGTTCAAGATTTAGATTCTGGGGGATAAGGAGACATCCTAACTTCTTAATCTTCTAAATATTTCTTTGAAAGGAGACTCAAAGCCCTTCACAATCTGCCTTACCTTTCCTTTCAGTCTTCTAATACCTTACTCCCCTTGCTGTTTCTTGCATAAGATAGATCATTTCCTGATTTTCTGCATTTTCAGTAGCTGTCCCTCATGCCCCCCACCCTTCTCTTCTCTATCTACTAACTTCCTTTAAGTTTCAGATAAAATCCTGTCTTCTATAAGAAGCTTTAATACTCCCCCTTAATGCTAGTGCTTTCCCCTTTCTTGATTATATCCAGTTTATCTTATATATAGCTTGTTTGTTAAAAGCAATTTGCATGTTGTCACCCCATTAAACTGTAACTCCATTAGAGCAGAAATTCTCTTTTGCCTCTCTTTGTATCTTCAGTGCTTAACAAATCCTTGTAGACATGGCTTGTGGATTTTGATAATTCCATGTTCCTAGCCTGTGTGAGCAGAGAAGATGGTGAAAGCTGGAATAAAGAGAGAGCTGGACTTCTGGACTCTAACTTGAAAAAGAAGACAAGTGATTGTAATCTCTTTGCAGATCTTGCAGGGGAGAGAATTTTGGGGAAAAGCTGACATGAGAGCAGCCAGCACATTCTATCATGTCCTGTCTCCACTTCATTTCACTAGAGACTTCAAGGAAGTTCCTTTGGGGTGAAATCTTAGACTCCTTCTCTCTTGGTTGGGCTGAAATATCTCACTCCAAATGGGAGAGCTCATTTACTCTGTAAGGTCTGGTCTGTATTCTTTTATGTATACTCAGATTTGTGTTTTGCTTTCAGGTTTAATAAATGAGTTTCATTATGGGTATTCATTTGGAACTGGCATCTGGTAGAAAGGATGTCAATCTTTAGATAGCTTGGGGCACTCTTTTTCCATTAAGGAAAACAAGGAATTATTCCTAAAAACTACTTCCCTTAGATTAATTATAGTTAAGGGAGATGATAGGTATAATACTAGCCTAATATTCCCTGTCTGAGAGTAGAATGCACAATCTCTGGCCCCAATCTCCCACTTTCTTCTTAGGGCACGACTCAGTTTTCTTCAGAAAATGGTAAGGGAGGAGACTCTTGAGATATTTATTATTGCCTTCTTAAGAGCCACATTTAGGCAGACATGTGGGTAACATATAAACTCCATTCTCAAAATAAGAAAGCACTCACACACCCCTACAAATTTATAGTTTTATAGATTTCAATGATTTAATTGGTTTCCTTTCTAATCTTGTGTATTTTATTCAATGTATTAAGATGCCAATCTTAACCTCATAGGCTCTTTAGAGGCGTCATTATCATCCCAATTTTACAGATGAGGAAACTGAGGCAGACGTTGACTTTGCCAAAGTTTCACAGCTAATGTCTACATATTATTCTGCAAAGAGGTCCCTAGGGCTGATCCCTGTCCATCTTGGTCCCTTCTCTCCGCTGATTACTTATTTTAGTTCATGGTCATTTGTAAATGTTTCTCCCATTAGACTGTAAGCTGCTCCAGGGCAAGGGCCCTCTTAGTCTTTCTTTGCTTCCCAGCGCTAAGCACAGTGGCGGACACACAATAGGGGCTTAATAACACTTTTTTTGAAAAAAAAAAAAAATCTTTTCCTTTTATTTCTCGACCTTTGTCTCTTAATAGAGTCTGTTACTTTTTCTCCTGGTTTCTATTTCCTGGGACACCTGAACTCAAATTGCACAGAGAAAGCAGTTAAGTAGGACCTTCAATGCGGGGCAACTGGCCAACCAGTAACACCGCCCCAGCTTCCTGTCCTGCAGTTACTTCCTCCCACTGTCTCCTAGCAACCGGAGACCACTACATTTAACACCAACCGTCGTAGGCGTTTTGGATCGACCTGAGCGAGCAGAAAGGGCCAGCCCGTCAGGGCGGCGATGCCGCACCAACAGCCCGGACCGTGCCCCATCTCCATCCTTCCCTGACTGTCCCAAACCAAACTGTTTCCCGAAGGCCCCATAACGGAAAGGGGAAAGGGGTGGAACCGACTGGACTCAGACTCCGCCCCACTCGACTGACGCCTCTGTCGTCACTTCCTTTCATCGTCTCCTAGCAACCGTCTTGAGTTGACACACTGAAGGTGGAAGCATCTGAACTGGTTTCCAGCCTGGCTGCCGGCTATGGTAAATTCGCAGTTTATCTGCTTAGTTAAATAGTCCCAGCCTGCCCACTTCGGGCCGAGGAGAATGTAGAGAGACAGGGATATTGAGGCGCGAGGGGCGGTGAGGCGGTGTGGAAAGAGACTCTTTTCTCCCCATTTCCCCGGAATGCTCTTCTGGGTCAACAGGAGCTGTAGCGGCCCTAGGACCGTGTTCAGACAACTTGAGCTGGGGAATGGAATAAGCGGACGCTGGATCCGACAGTAGATGGGGAAAGGGTGTTCGAGAATGAGGGCTGATAGAGGAATACATAATCGGGTTCCCCTCTCCCCTCCTTCCTCTCCGCTACCTAGCAACTCCAAAACCCCCCACAGAAGCATTCTTCCTTCCCAGGACTCCTAGAAACAGGGCATCTTTTATTGTCAGAGCTCTCTTATTTTACCGTACAGAAAGTGGAAGCCCAGAAAGAGGGAGAGATTTTCTTTTGGTCCTTTAACTTATAATAAGTAGCAGAGCAAGAATTTGAACCTAGGTCAAAACCAAGGTGTCTCTGTCCTGCCCCTCCCGCTCTGTTTCTGACTATCTCTGTCTCTCTTTTTCCCTCTCTCTGTATCTCTCTCTCTCTCTTTTTCTGTCCCTTCCCTTTCTCTCACTCCCTATCTTGTCTTTTTATCTTTCTGTATATCTATCTCTTTCCCTATCCTGGTCTTTTCGCCTTTCTCCCTGTCTCCTTTCTTTCTTTTTCAGTCACTGTCTCTCTGTTTATCTGTCTGTCTCTCTTTTTCTCTTATCTTTCTCTCAGACTGTCTGTCTCTCTTGGCTTTCTGTTTCTGGCTCTTTGTATTTCTGTCTTTGATTTCTGCTCTGTTCCCCAGTATATCTGTCTTTCTTTCTGTCTCTGCCTCTTCTCTTTCTTTCTCTCTACCTCTGTCTCTTCTCTTTCTGTCTGTCTCTAGCTCTCTTGTCTTTCTGTGTCTATCTGTTCCTGTATGCCTGCCTCAGATTTTTGCATTTATCTGCCTCTCTGTATATCTGTCTCTGTCTCTTCTATCACTACTTTCTTCTTCCTTTCCCTCTTCTCCCTCTTTTCTCCTCCATACTTATCACTGTATGATTTATTATTAAATACTTTTCAGTTTAGTCCTGGGGGGAATTACTATGCAGCTTTTTGTGGAACAAATCATAATTGTGTCTCCACTGAACAGATGAGAAGCTAATGCTGAGTAAGGTTAAACAGAAGAATGAATTTTTTTCTGCCTTAGAATAACACACATTTTATAGGATTCTATGGTATAATGCTTCTCTCTGTTGTCCAGAGGGGCATCTTGAAATGGCAAACTATACAGTATCATAGGATAGAATTCTACTAAGGAAGAGGCCAAATATCTTGCCTTTCAATGACAGAAAGTTGTGTTTTTAATGACAAATTTTGTATGCCAACCCTTCAGTACTCTTTTACAAAAAAAAAAAATTATGCTATACCTCCATGCAAATTAATACTTTTCAAATAAGTCCAGTATTCAGCTGCAAAAAATGTTTAGTTAGAAGATACATTTTCTCTACCTTTTGAAAGGTGAAATCCACAGTAGACTATATGTTACAAACTTGAAGCTTACTTCAAAATGTGTCTTGGTGTTTGAATATTTCTAACATATTGGCATATGTGAAAGCTCTATGTAAATTTTGTCAGAATGTACAAATGCAAGCAATCATTGCTTATTATAATGTTTTCTTTTATGCCTGAAATGCCACTTCATAATGTGAACTACCACCTGTATTTAGCAAAGACATGCTGTAAGACTGTAAATCTCATCTGAATCACTAAGTGAAAAAATATTGAATCCAGATTTAGGGCTTGGATTTCTTGACAAAGAACTTATTATTTGGATATGGGGGAAAGGAGAATGTATATATTCCAAAGAATTCTGTTCTATTCATTAAGATTTTAATGTATGACAAAAAGTTATTTTAGTTAATTTTTCTACGGTATGTGTTTCATCTCTTACAGGCAGAAGTTGAGGAAACTCTAAAGAGAATTCAAAACCATAAAGGAGTTATTGGAACAATGGTTGTTAATGCTGAAGGTAAATATTATCAGCTTGCTTTCTTAATATAGGTAAAGTACAACGAAGTCATTGTGCACTGTGGCAAGCCTTGAAATAAAAACATATGTACTTTGAAAATAGAAGCGTATTCCATATATTTTAGATTTGTATTTCCCTAAAACATATCCCAAATACATTATTGAAATGTAGTAATTCATGTCCTTATCTTTTTGAAGAAACTCCATTATTTAATAAGGAAGAAATGTACTTAATTTTAAGAGAAAAGTATTATATTTCTCATTTTAAAGCAAAATTTTTTTTATATTATATAGGTAAGATTAGGACCACCTAGACTTCTCATTTAATGAATCAATCAAACAAGAGTGTAGACTACATATAGACAATTCCTGAATAACTCTATTAAATCAGTCAATCATCCTATTCCAATAAATTCAGACCATAAAAGCCCAAACTAGAGGCAACAAAGTTGGAGTAGGGCTAGGGAGTGATCCTAAATACCTCTGGTCCTGAAGAAACGGATCTGTCTTATTTTTTTTTTGTTTGTTTGTTTGTTTTTTTAATTTTAAACCCTTAACTTCTGTGTATTGACTTATAGGTGGAAGAGTGGTAAGGGTAGGCAATGGGGGTCAAGTGACTTGCCCAGGGTCACACAGCTGGGAAGTGTCTGAGGCTGGATTTGAACCTAGGACCTCCTGTCTCTAGGCATGGCTCTCAATCCACTGAGCTACCCAGCTGCACCCCCCTTTTTTTTTAATTTTAAACCCTTAACTTCTGTGTATTGACTTATAGGTGCAAGAGTGGTAAGGGTAGGCAATGGGGGTCAAGTGACTTGCCCAGGGACACACAGCTGGGAAGTGTCTGAAGCCGGATTTGAACCTAGGACTTCCCGTCTCTAGGCCTGGCTCTCAATCCACTGAGCTACCCAGCTGCCCCCATGGATGATCCCTTTTTGATAACTCTTGTTAGTTTTAATTAAGATTTTTAATTGTTGAAGTGCCAAAACTTTCAGACCATCTTTGAATTGAAAAGATCTAGCAACTCTAGATGATTGATGAGATCATGATGGAATTAACACATAGGAAACTGAATGATTGAGCATAATATTTTATATATAGTCATTCTAGCACAGAAAATAAATCATCTATCAAGGCCATACTGTGTATATAGTGTAATTGTATTAGATGCTATGAAACATAAGAAATATAGTACCTGCTCTCCAAAAACTTAGCATCTAGTTGGTATGAAAAGATAGGTGGTTGACCATAATCAGCCAAATCAATAGTTATTGTATAAACTTTAGGTGAAATAGAGTACCTGCTTCTGTGGGTACCTACTAGCTATAGTAGTCAGAGGAGCAGAATTTAAGTTAGAACTTGAAGTTTAATAGATGAGATTTTATATAAACACCAATGATTTCCATACCACATATTGTATCTTGTTAGTCTCAATGCCTAACATTTGTATTTAAAACACAGCCCATTTTAACAGTAGATAACATAGTGATATAAGTTTTGTGACAAGAATGTTATGAGAAATAAAATGTTCAAATTATTATAATAGCCAGGTTAATTATAGCTAAAGTATAATATAACATGTTATTACCATCTTCCTAAGTCATAAGCATTTAACACTGAAAGTAGACCATTTGTAAAGGATTATCTTTCATTCTTTTAAAGGCACTTTTGGGTTATATAAAATAATAAATTTAGAACTACAGAAGGCCATCATTTGAGAATCTTGTGACCCTCATTTTACAGATTAGGAAACTGATGTTTAAAGTGATATAGTGGTTTGTGTATTGTTATACAGCTAGAACATTTGAGAACTGACATTTAACCCAAGTTTTCCTACCTCCAAGCCTAGCACCCTATGTACTAAGCTCACTAATTTTTTTACTGGATTTATAATTTTACCTATAACTCTTGATCTTAGTTATTCCTTTAAAAGATAATTCAATAGGAATTGTCCCATATTAGGATATTCCTATTTCTTTGTATATCATGCTAAATGTAATATTTGATTAACATTCTTGGTTAGAATTATATATTCATGACTTCATACCAGATTTACCATTTTAGCCATTTGGGAAGCAGTATAAATATTCCTTATATTATAATCTTCTGCTTCGCAAAGTTATAACATATGCAACCATCTGTACCCCTACAAGTCCTATCTACATACTCCATGTTGGGCATATGCGTGAACCTAAATTCTCAAAAGCTATACTAGCAAAGCAGGAGTTATGTTAGGTTTTCATATAGAAGCTTCAGATATGGTTCTGGGAACAGACTTCTTTCCATGGACCTAGATAGCTAATTGTGGTGAGGCTCTTCACCAGGAGGCCAATAACTCAATGATTTTTTTTTTTTTTTTGGCCATGACTATCCATGAAACCCCCCCAAATACAAGATAGTTCTCAAGTCTTGTATCGCTGCCTTCTGCTTGCAGTTAGAATGGTAAGCAATAGGGTAGAGGGAAATGAAATACACAATTTTCAAACCTATTTAAACATTAACTGTTTGTACTCCAAATCTAAGCTCCTTGTTTGTGCATTACAAGAGGTACTACTTAAAGATTTGAATTTGATCAATCTTGACATTCTCACAATAACAAAACCAAAAAGGAAACAAAAATAGAAATCTAAATAGAAAGTTGGCTGATGGGTTCCCTTCAGGGGGGTAAGAATATGAACTGGTAAATTTGGCATTATCATATGTTCAAAGGTAAAAAAAAATAAATTTTCATGACATATTTGGTCATCTTATATTGCTCTGATCATGATAAATATTTGTGAAAGGACCACTTGGAAAATTATTTAGACTTTAAAACAAAACAATAAAAAGGAAGAAAAAAATCATCAACAACAAACCATCCAGTTTTGAGAAACTGAGCTTGGAGAACATGACTTTAAATGAAATACAGTATATATAAAATATGTACATAATATCAGATGACTAACTATTGAATAGATGGCTCCTATCAATACCAAACATCTTCTCTTTTCTTTGTTTTGCTGAAAGTGAAGTCCTTAGTGCTATGCAATTCTTTGTTTTCATTAGGTTGTATTTCAATTTTAAATGTACTAAATAAGCTCCCCCTCTTCCGGGTTTTGTTGCTTAAAATATTGTTTCCTTTGATTTTTTAAATTAATATTCATTTTGTTATTTTTTAAAAAAAATGTACAGGTTGCCAGTAAAAATTGGCTATAGAATTAAAACTATAAAATATTTTATATTTTCCTTGTACAGAATATTTGGCTGTTAGCCCAAGGTTAAAAAGTTCATAACAGATTTTTAGACTGTTTTCTTGGACAGTGCCTGATAAGCTTCAAACTGCTTTATTCAATAAGAAATATGAATATTTTAAAAATCACTCTCAAATCTCCTACATCTACATGCAGAGCATTAACTTCTAAGAGCTAAGATAAAGATAAATACGAAATTAGAAGAGAGGATGAAAATGAGAAATATATGACACAAAATAAAAACAATGCCAACCTGATCTATTTAGACAAGTTATTGATTCTAAAAATGGTAAATGCATGGAGAAAAACTCATTAACGTTGGTAATAGCAATTTCATTCCAAACAAATGTTTAATTGATATTTATGAATTGCCTTGGTCACTAGAACAGGAGAACCTAAAGATGGCCAAAGCCAATAAACACTATCTAAGTGCCAAGAAGAAAGATGGTAATCTAGAACAATAGTTCTTTAAGAATACAAACTCCTTTTAATGATGTAGGGACAAAGATGATTATTTATAAATAGCATCTCCTCATTAAACAGAGACAAACATTGAAAGGGAAAAGAAGTGTGAAGAAAATATAGCGAAATTCTCCAGAACATATAAGGATGAAACTGGGTGCTGGATGACAAAGAATACCCAAACACAGAAACCTTAAGGATTTCCATAGCCAACTCTTCAAAGTTAAATAAGAAGTACCACCATTTCTGCACTCTTCATACCACAGTCCCAAATGTGCCTTTTGAAGAAGAAGAAATTACATTTCACAAAAATGGAACAAAAAAACTGAATTATACCAAGTATAAGCACATTTCTTTATTGTTGGCAGCATAATTTTGAGGGCATTAAGGTACTAATTTTAAAAGGTATCAGAAAAAGGATAATGAAGTTGTGGGATAAAATTATTACTATAAAAATGCAACCAAGAGAATTATATATCTATATATATAGAGAGAGATAAATATAGATATTTTACATATATATATATACATAGATTGAGGCTTCCTTGATAAAGCTATAAAAAGATAATAGACTGATTTTTTTACAAGTTCCATTTCTTAATAAATTATAGATTCCATCATATAATTGACTGAAATATATAGAAAATAGAAGATCCCACTATACTACAAAGAATCACTCTAAAGGCTCTCCTCCAGCAAAGTATCCTACTATACATATATCAAAATTATACAGTATTTGCAGTAGTTAGCACAGTTGATAGAGCATCAGGTCTGGAGTCAGGAGGACATGGGTTCAAATCTAACCTCAAGACACTTCCTTGTTGTGTGACCTGGACAAGTCACTTAATCCCAATTACCTATCCCACTGCCACTCTTCTGCCTTAGAACTGATACTAAGATGGAAAGTAGGGAATTTTTTAGAATTATACAACAACAGTCCAGGAAAAAGATGTAGCCCAATTTTTACCCTGCCCACCATGGGCTGGTACTCTGGAGCAGAAAAAGGGATCACATAGCAAGTGCTTAATAGATGCCTGTTGACTGACTCATTGAATTAACTGGCTTCCTAAATCTACCCATGACCTTGACCTTTGCGCTGAAGGAACTTGTAAGGAGAAGAAAGCCCAAAGCAAACAGAAAGATGCTCAAAAAGAACAACTGGGAGTGGAATCTGAGAAGAACCATCACAAACTGCAGGGGGTCAAGTCAACCAGGAGAGATCCTAACCAAGGAATAGTCTAAGTATGACCTATGAATTTGATGAGATTTGCTCTACTGAATCTTGTATCACCTGTGGAGAAATAATGATATTGTTCTTCCCTCCTTTTTCTCCTCTCCAGGAGGGAAACAATTGTCTTATGGGTGCACTTTACCTCCATGCTTCCACATGTCCCTGATTCCACTGTGTGGGAGAGGGGGATCTGGAATTTTGTCTTTTCCTATGTTCTCACATTTACATTTGAGTCTTTAAAATATAAATAAAACATGCCGGCCAACAAAACTCTGAGCTGTTTGTTTTATTTCTCTTAATGTACAAATAAGATTAAAGGGAACTTTTAGAGAAGTTAAATGGAATGTCTAGTGTTAGATTTTCATAAACATCGTAGAAACATGCAGGACCAATAGAACAAATTATCTCTAAACCTGCTTTCTGTTACTTTTGTAAGATAAATCATTTGCTCATAAAGTCTATGGATTGGGACTGAAACTTAGGTACTTTGTCAATTTTGTAGACAGCTTATAGCACTTCAAATGAAAATAGCTTCCTAAGAAGGATGGAAGAGTGAGGATGCTTTGCATCTATAGTGAGTGGTCTAGCAGAGATGGCTTCCTTTAAGCATGTTCAATTGACAAAGCAAAGCCACCCTAGAAACTCAGCCACTTTACCTAGACTGAGCTTACAAACTCCCCTACATGGTTTAGTGATATAGCATAGATAACTTTATTCAATGCCTCTAGTCAATTAATATTAATATTTAATGTTAATATCAAATAATATTAAGTAATGTTAATTTTAATTATTATCAAGCAAAAGACAAAAACAAGGCAACAGAAATATTCATCATTTGTCATAGAAGAAATAAAATCAGTCCAAGTCAGAGTGACTCATAAATCAGACACTCATCTTTTTTAAGTTATGGATGCTTTGGGCAAGTCTAGTATAGCCTATAGATCCCTCCTTAGAATAATGTTTTTAAATGCATTAAATAAAATGCACAGCATTCCAAAAGAAATCAAATTTATTGAAATAGTTATCAAATTATAAAAAAAAATGTTTATGAAACCAAGGTTAAGAGCCCCTGATAATCATCATTTCTTTTTGCATGTAGTGTGACATTAAGCTTATTGCATCAAGCTCTGGCAGCTTGCAGAATTTTCTAAATAAGAGGTACCTAACCACTCAAAAGAGTTTGGCTTAAGTACCCACAGGAAAATACTCAATAAAGACTGTTTATTAAGAATATGGGTTCCAGGTTAAGATGGCGGCAGAGTAAGAAGCAGCTCTTAACCTCTCCTGACTGAAACACACAAAACTCCTCAAGGGGACATAAAAACAAGTCCAAACGAACGGAGGAACCCCACAACAGGGCACAGCGTGGAAGGTACGTGGAATCGAGGAATTTCCATGCTATAAAGGGGTGAAACAGCTCTCACTAAATAGTGGGCTGAGCAACCATCCCATCCCCACGCCCTCCACACACGACACCTATAGCGCCGAAGCCAGCTAAAAAGAAATAGAGCAAGTTTGGGGCACCCATCGAGTCATTGGCAGCTCCCGGGCCTGTTCCTGAGAGCAGCAAGATTTAGGACCCCAAAAAGCTAACGAACGCACACAAAATTTGAGCACGGGAGCAGGACACCAAGAGCGGACTCAGGATGCAGAGCACAGGCTCAGAGCGCAGCCATGGGTGGAGGCAGACACGGCCACAAGCTAAAGCTCTGAAACCCTGAGTGGGGAACCAGTGCAGACAGGTATACGACTGTGGAAGCAGAGCCCTGAGACTTGTAAAGAAACCTCCGGCAGACAATCAAGCAAGGGGGTCCACCAGGGGGCTTGACTGCGGACAGACCCTGAGCGAGAGGATAAACCTGAGAAGCTGCTGGGCTAACGATGGCTACCCAGTCTCAGGAAGTTCAGAAGAGAAAGATTAACAACAAGAAAAGTCTTTAACACTCGACAACTTTTACACAGAGAAAATCCAGACAACCGAGCAAACAGAGGAGGAGAACAAACAAGCATCCGGACCCTCCTCAAATAAGGAAAAC